>NC_048221.1:65366054-65435469 GCF_002007445.2 Ailuropoda melanoleuca | reverse complement strand
TTCCATACAAATTTAAGGACTATTTGTTCCAGTTCTTTGAAAAATGTCCTCGGTATTTTGATCGGGATAGCATTGAAAGTGTAGATTGCTCTGGGTAGTATGGACATTTTAACTATGTTAATTCTTCCAATCCATGAGCATGGAATATTTTTCCATCTTTTTATGTCTTCCTCAATATCTTTCAAAAGTGATCTATAGTTTCTAGGATATAGGTCCTTTACGTCTCTGGTTAAGTTAATTCCAAGGTAGTATGGTTTTTGGTGTTATTGTAAATGGGATGGATTCCCTAATTTCTCTTTCTTCAGTCTCGTTATTCGTGTATAGTATTTATCTCTTTCAAAATGACATTACTGAGTCTGCCTGTTGTCTGGGTGTACAAGTAAGGCCAAATAATACTATCAATGAGAATAACAGTAAAGGTCTGTGAGGAGAGTCTTTTCTCTGTTACATACCTAAATACAGGGCTGCCTTCTGGTCTGAAGCCTTGCACTGCCACTTGGTGACTTTGCTGCTTTGATCCTGGCTGCACCCCATTTCTGGCCATGTGCCTTTGGTTGTTTCCCCAAAGTCCCCAGCCAGATCTCAGAGACTGGCCTGTGGTGGGGAGCCAGCATACATTAACTGGGAAAAATGGAAGGTTTGAAAGAAGGTTTTAGTTTGTCCAGCAAGAGCACCTGTTCGGGGTTGTGCCTTTACTTCAGCTCAAAGAGCAGTTGCTTCAGGATATAATCTCCACACACATAGGAAATTACAATTTTTAAACAAGATTTATTGACTTATTTTAGAGAAAGAGAGCATGCACGAGTGGGGCATGGGGCGGGGCAGAGGGACAGGGGAGAGAATCTCAAGCAGACTTTCTGCTGAGTGCTGAGGCTGACTCTGGGCTAGATCTCATGACCTTGAGATTGTGACCTTAGCCAAAATCAAGAGTCAGATGCTTAACCGACTGAGCCACCCAGGCACCCCTATGAATTTTTTTTAAGTAAATGATTTCTTTTTAAGTAATCATTTACTTAATGGGGCTCACACAACCCCAAGATCAAGAGTCGCATGCTCTACTAACGGAGTCACCCAGGTGCCCCTCGAAATTATGACCATGAGTATTACCCAGGGCTTTGCACCTCATAGGCAGGCTTGCATTCTGACTCTGAGATACTGCCTAGAGCTTTTGGGACTAGAAAACAAGCACATGATGTACCGAGTACACTTCTTGGTACATGGAAGCTCTTCCTGGTGTCGTTTTAGTGTCTACCTCCAAAATATTCAGAGGAAGTAAGAAAGACATCCCTGTTGGCAGACTGGGAGCCCAGAAACACCTGCAGCAAATGAGCCTGGCTTTCAATGACATTTGAGTCCAAGGAGAGGCTGATGGGGGTGGGGGGAGTGTAGCCAGTAGGGCTGAGCAGAACTACTGGCAGGTGAGTTTGGTTAAGGATTTTACATTGTGCCACCAAAATGTGTTTTGGTGATCCATGATTAGGAAGGTGTGGGATGAATCAATCACCGAATTCCTTGCTTAGATGCCTAAGAACAGTATTTACCAGGTCTCACCATCAGATGAAGTTGATTGCTAAGATGGTAAAAACATTCATGTTGTTCTTCTCGTTTTGAGTGATGGACAAGCTGCTAGTAGCCAGCCTAGCATTGCGACTCTAACATTTTTTTTTTAAAGATTTTATTTATTTATATGACAGAGAGACAGCCAGCGAGAGAGGGAACACAAGCACGGGGAGAGGGAGAGGAAGAAGCAGGCTCCCAGCGGAGGAGCCCGATGTGGGACTTGATCCTGGAATGCCGGGATCACGCCCTGAGCGGAAGGCAGACGCTTAACGACTGCGCTACCCAGGCGCCCAACTCTATCATTTTCTGAGCGCACCTTTCCGTGATAAAGAAAAATGTAATGCTGGGAATTATAGTACCCTGATTCAGTCTGATCAAAAGCTCCTATGAATTCTGTATCTTTCAAAATAAATGTGCATTTCATTAATTTCAACAGTCTGCAGACATTTGCAAAAGCCATATTATATGTGGGAGACATTATTTTAGATTATGGCCAAGCCCAGCATTCATAGGGATTAGAGGATGCGTAGTAGTTTCATCTGAGGTCTGAAGACAGAGGTCCCGCCCAGTCAGATCTGTTCGGTCTGCACTCCCCAGCAGGGGAAGTCAAGTCACTGCTCTTCCTCCCCTTGTGCTCCCCCCAGGTCTGACCACTTCTCCACTTCTCTCTCCATTCCTACAGTCCTCTCTGTCTGTGAAACAGAAAATGTCTATTACTTCTGGTCCTGGAGACTGTCCTGCTCCTTGCAGGACCTTTCTCCTTGGAGAATTTATCGTGTTTATGACAGTGGCACTGAAGTCTCTAAGGAATGATGGGGACCTAACTGGAGACTGGAAATGAAGTAACGAAGCAATGCTGAAAGTGGAATGTTTCTTCCATGTGACAATAATCAGCCCCCTCTCTGGTCTTCCACGCAGAAAGAGTGTCTGGACAGCTTGCCCACTAATACCCACTGTACTCTTCTAGGAAACTGGTCTCCTTGGGCATCTTCTAATACCCCCCAGGATGCCAAGGCTCTGGATTACAAACTGAGTGGCTCTACTGTGTGTGTGTGTGTGGTTTTTTAAATATACATTTATTTTTTAATTGTGATAAAATATACATAACAAAATTTACCATTTTAAAATGTACAGTTCAGCAGCATTAAGCACCTTCACATTGTTGTGCAATCATCACCGCCATCTACCCAAAGAACTCTTTTCATTTTGCAAAACTGAAATCCTGTACCCATTAAACACTAACTCCTCTTTCTCTCTCCCCAAGTACCTGGCACCCACCATTCTACTTTCTGCCTCTATGAATGGGACTATTTTAGGTACCTCATACAAGTGGAATCTTATAGTATCTGTCCTTTTGTGACTGGCTTATTTCATTTAGCATAATGTCTTCAAGTTTCATCCATATTGTAGTATGTATAAGAATTTCCTCCTTTTTTTAAGCCTGAGTAATCGTCCATTGTATGTACGTATCACATTTTATTCATTCATCTGTTAATGGACACTTGGATTGTTTCCACCTTGTGGCTATTGTGTATAATGCTGCTATACACATGGGTGTGCAAAAATCCGCTTGAGTTCCTGTTTTCAATTCTTTGGGGGTACATATCTTGAAGTGGAATTGCTGGATCATGCGGTAGTTCTATTTCAATTTTTTGAGGTGGCGCCATATTGCTTTTCTTAATGGCTACACCATTTTACATTTCCACCAAGTGCACAAGGGCTCCAATTTCTCCACATTTTTGACAACACTTGTTATTTTCTATTTTTGTTTGTTTGATAATGGCTATCCTAATGGGTGCAAAGTGGCTGGGGCTGTATTTTTAATGCCAATGTTAAAACCACCAGTACCAAAGATCTGTTAAACATCCCACCTCAGAGACTGAATGCCTAAAGAGCATCCTCCACAGAAAGCTATGCCCTCCTCATCTTCATTGTTCCACCTGCTCCCCAAACTTGAAGAGCATGACCTCTGTGTTTTAGAGGCCTGTAGGGCTGGGTAGGAATTCATGGCATAGGACTCGAATTAGTTTGGCTCACTGCTAAAATGGTCCACACTATCCTAATTGATTTAGGGCACCTGCACTATGGGCAGCCCGCTTTGTGTCATCCCTAACCATTCTTTCAAGTCTCTGGAATATAACGCAAACTCCAGAAACTCTAATTTACTAAATGGTGACCTGGAATGGTTGACAAAGGCATCCTCATAGTTCTTTCTTCTAAGAAGGAGCCACTCTGCTGAGGAGTCTGAGTCAGTGAGTGTAAAAGAGAGCACTGCTGTGTAGTATTCTGAAAACTTGTTGTGTGCTCTAATATGTAATCTTTTGATTTTTTTCTCTTATGCAACAAACTATATCAAAAATTTTCTCTTGGAAGAAAAGGGTAAAACTTTAGGCATTTTCATGTTATAATCACAAACACACCCTTCATTTTTCTATTTTGCTCACATAACTTTTTCAGAAAGTCTTTCCTGAGAAATATTCCTTAAAATCTTTTTAAAAAGTAATCAGCTCTCTGCTATTTATTCACCTTATAAAACTTAGATTTAGATTTTAGGACTGGTTTCAATTATTTTCCTATTTATTAAAAGCTACAAACCCATGAGTTCATCAGTCCCAGGGGCTAATGATATTTTTCTTTCCAGTTTTTCTGCCCCTATTTAAATAACCAGAAGTGAATTTCACAAACAATGTGGAATGCATTGTTAAAGCTAAAAATTGCTTTGCTTTAAGTTAGAAAACATCCCATTCTGGATCTCATACCGAGGGGAAACATTTCCTCTCGTGGCCAACGCCCACGTGCCTTCAGATGTGTATGTAAGAGCCGGTCCAACCAACAGGCCCCCCGGTGGGGGGCAGTCTGGATTGCTTCCCGCGGTCAGCGTGACCAACAGGGAAGCCCCCACATGGAAAACCCACACCAGGAGGCCTTTACAGCGTGTGTGTGTGTGTGTGTGTGTTTGTGTGTGTGTGTCCAGTCCCATCCGCTGCTCTGGCGAGCCAGCAGCAAAAGGCACTGGTTCTGGGTGTCCTTCTAGACCTATATATCAGGGCTCCCGGAACACCGGCGGTCGCTCCTCGCACTGGGCACTGGCCCGAGGTCCTGGGGACAGCAGCAGAGGCAGTGACGTTTCCTCCCTTCTCTGCCCCACCTCTTCCATTCTATCGGCCCAAAGAGCCTCCCAGCCCAGACCTCGAAACCCGGCCTGGTGGGAAGGCGTCCGGGGCAGCTCACCACTGGATGATGTCGCTGTGCAGGCCCCGGGTGCCCGCGCCGCCGGATGGGGAGGCCGGCACATCCTCAGCCATGGCCCCGACTAGGGCCCGCCGCACCGAGACAGGGAGCGGGCGGCTGCTCTGCACCCGTCGGGCCGCCGCGGCTGCTGGGTGTTTACTTTAGAGCGGGGCGCGTGGGGCGCGCGGGGCACGCGGGGGGCGCGGAGGGGCGCGGGGGCCAGAACTGAGCCAGCCCGGCCGGAGCCCCAAGCGCTCGGCGGAGGCTGCAGGGTCGCGCGCGCCCTGCGCCCTGCTTCCTGCTGTGAAGGTTGTTGGGGGCGGGGATGGGGCACGGGGCGGCCGGCCCCTAGATAAAAGATGGAAAGACAGAAGTACAGAAGGCGCTCTTCCCATCTTGCTAATACATAAAAAAAACGAGGAAGGAAGAAGCAAAAACCAATGTGTAAGTTTCAAATCAGATCACAGCAGTGGTGACTAGCAGTGGTCCTCAACCCTGCTTGCCTTTGGAATTACCTGAGCAGTTTTCAAAAATACTGACGCCCAAGCGCCAACCCCAGAGGTTCTGATCTAATGGTTCTGGGGGTGGGAGCGGCCCAGGCAAACCGGCTTTTACGACCTTCCCAGGAGTTTAGTGATGCTGGTGTGCACGCGGAACTGAGAACCACTGGTCCTGGGAGTTTTGAGGGGAGCTGGCAACAGGACTTTTGAGAGGCCGACCCCAGATAACTTGACTGGCGGCTTGTGTTGAGAACCGCTGCCCTGGATGATCCCCCAGGACCAGACAGGCCGTGCCCTCAGGAACTGTATGTGCGCGTGGCTGATCCGTGAGGTCCAACTGCTTACTCTCCCCCAACCTTACTTCACTTAGTAGGAAGTGCTTGGTTGTGAACTAATAAATGTAGGGCGTGTGGCACGTAGAGGGGCTCAGTCAGGCGACTGCTACTTTGGCTGCTTACTGCTTCAAGTCCTCTCATAAAGGTTTCTTCATCAAGGTAAAATACACTTGACAACTCAACAACAGCAACAGCAAAACATTCCAATTAGAAAATGGGCAAAGGACTTGAATATCTTCTCCAAAAGAAGATATACAAATGGCTAATAAGCATGTGGAGAGATGCGAAACATCACTGGCCATTAGTGAAATGCAAATCAAAATCAATGAAATACCACTCCGCACTCATTTGGGTTGCTATTATTAAAAATAAGAAATAAAAACAAGGAAATAACAACTGTTGGTGAAGATGTGAAGAAACTAGAACCTTGTTCATGGCTGGTGGGAACGTAAAATAGTGCAGCTGCTATAAATACAGGCAGTTTCTCAAAAAAAATTAAAAATAGAATTAACATATGATCCATCAGTTCCACTCTTGGGTATGTACGGTTGGGGAGGCAAATTTTTCCTTTACCCTTCAAATATTCTTATGGCTGGCCTAAGAATAAAATTTACAATGGACAATTAACAGGAGAAGACCTCCACATACATGAAAGGTATAAAGACAGAAAGGTAAAATGAGGTATATATGCCATTCTGAGCTGAGGAATGGGATAGGAGCCTGGGCTTCAAAGGGGAATAGGGCAATTCACAGGGCAATAAGAAAATGGCAAATGTTTGGTAATTAGATGTTTGCCCTGCCATTCGGATGGGTCACTCATAAAATTTATCTCTGGTAGTAATTTTATTCTGGGAAAGATCCCCAATTTAGATTCTTCTAGGTAATTAAGGGAGGAGCAAAGTTTCTCTTAAGCCCACAGGGTCTCAATTGCCTGCAGCTTAAAATTGTCCACATGCCAAAGTGGCACTGAATCCGTTCACTACCCAAAAGTACCCAAAAGAACTGAAAGTACCCAAAGAACTGAAAGCAGAGACTCAAACCGATATTTGTAATTTGTACCCTCCATTCATAGCAGTATTATTCACAATAGCCAAAAGGTAGAAGCAACCCAAATGTCCATCTATGGATGAGTGGATAAACAAAATGTAGGATTTGTATTTACATACTTTGGAATGTTATTCTGCCTTAAAAAGGAATTAAATTCTATTATAAGCTACAACATGGATGAACCTTGAAGACATTATGCTAAATGAAATAAGCTAGTCACAAAAGGATGATTCCACTTATATTAAATACCTAGTGGGGTCAAACTCAGAGAGACAGAAAGAATTGTAATTACCAGGGGCTGGGAGAGGAGAAATGGGGAGATGTTGTTTCAGGAGTGCAGAGTTTTGGCTTGGGATGAGGAAAAATTTCTGGAGATTAGTAGTGTCAATAGTTGCACAATGTAAATGTACTCAATGCCCCTGAATTATACACTTAAAACTGGTTAAAATGGTAAATTTTACATTATGCATATTTGACCACAATTTTTAAAAATCTGCCTCAAAAAAAAAGATACCCCAGGGTGCCTGGGTGGCTCAGTCAGTTAAGCATCTGACTCTTGATCTCAGCTCGGGTCTTGATCTCAGGGTCATGAGTTCAAGCCCCAAATTGGGCTCCATGCTGGGCGTGGAGCCTACTTACAAAATAAAAAAAAAAAAATAAGAAAGTAGTTGCTGGGGCATATCAGAGGTCTCCAGGGCCAGCGCTCTCCTTCCAGTGGGGGCACAATCATCAGGGTATCAGGGACAAGGCTTCAAAAGCAGTTTCAGAGGAAAGATCACAGGATATTCATTAAACAGCGTGAGTCTTGAAGTTTGGCCAGGTCACTGGAGCCAACCCCAGATGGCATCTGGGTCCCCTTTGGGGAGCTGCACCAGGAATCATCCTGGTTCTGAAAACTTGGGGAGGGTTTTTTTCCAGGGGAGAGGGTAGATGTAGGCAGTAAAACAGAAAGGACGTGTAAACAGTGATGGAGGCTGATGTTTGTCCTTTTCATGTTTTTAGCTAAATTTCCTTGTTCAGGGCTGGTGGCTTTAAAAAGCCATCCAGTAGGGGACACTTAACACTACATCAGCCCCTTTCAGGCTAGGAGCCAAGGGGAAGAGCATGTGGAGAGACTCCTTCATGACCTGGCAATGATAGGAGGCCAACTGTGTGGGTAAAAAGCAGATTGGAAGCACCTAGTTTCACGTAGTGCCAGGAAACTCTGCTGAACAGGGAAAGCTGAATGGTAACTATGATAAAGATCTAGCAGGAGGAGAGAGGAAACAACCAGGTGACATGATATGGAAGGTTCTCCAAAAAAGCTTTCTTGAGTTCAGCTCTTCTTCTCTGGTTGTTTCTAGAGAGCTGGTCTCAGGACCTTGGGCGGGAGCCCTGCCAGGCTGCTTCATCGGCTCTGCTTTGCCCTGAGTGCTCACATCCTGGGCCTCCTACATTGGGGCAGGTCCTTCTCAGTGTCCCGTGGAAGCTGAGAGCCTGACTCCTGCCCCATTCTTCATGCAGGTCCTGCAGCAGCTCCCTGCCACCCAAGAAAATACCCAAGAGGCCCACTCATTTCCACAGAGACTGGAAATAACCAAGAGAAGAGCTTACTGTTATTAGGCTCAACTTGTTAGGGCCAACTTCAGGTCTTACTATGTCACTGATGATTATGTGATATTTGCATATTTACTTTGCTTGAGTCAGTACCAGGCACCGAAACAGATCTTAGAAATACAATGGAACACCACGAACCTCTGGTTGACCAGTGGTCTCTGCTGTTTACTACATCAAATGCAATGAAATGCAAACATTACTTTGCCTTGCTGCAGAGCTGCTGAGGCCAGTTAGAGGACTATAGACATGAAGCCATGGGGTCAATTTCACACCGTCTACCCAAAGGACCAGTTAATTTCTTCTATGACAGGTGACAGCTGGTGTGCCTAATTTGACCAGCCTTCTTATAGATGCAGACTCTGAGTAGGTACATGCTAATACAATAACTCTCTTAGATTTATTCACAGTGTGCTTCCTAATATGCTAAATGTGCAAAAGACACTTACCTCTACACGTGACTCTTTTACTAGCAGCATTATTAAGGCTTTCATTTGGGTTGAGCATATAGCCACATAGACTGCGGAGGAGAATTAGTTCTAAAATTCATTTTATTTTCAAAGAATGTTTAATTCCAACTGACATAACAAAAAACTTCCTTTTGTAGCTTTCACTGATGAGACAGCTAGACCCATGCATATGCTCTCTTGTACCTGAAAGGTCCAGTCCCCCTCTAACTCAGGTTCAGCATCTGACCACTAATGTCCTATACCATTACAGGGAAAAGAAATCTTAAAGTTCATATCAAACAGAATTCCAATTCCTCATGTCACACTTTTGCACAAGAAGCTTTTTCTCCCTCTGCCATAGAATATATCTCTTTCAGCTAACCAGTGACTTCTTTTGCTTACTTTAGTCTAATTGGTTTCTAGATTATCCAATTAGTCTTATTTCCCTTCTAAAAGGGCACCAGCTGTGCCTTATCCTTGCAAAAAACCATCTCTGATCTGGGGTGCTTAATTTCATTCAATCCTCACAATTATTCACTTTCTGTGGATGTACCAGGTGTCTTCAGGCAATAGATGTATTTTTAAATAAAACTAACGAGTATAATGCATTTGGTCAAGAATGTACAATGTAGTTAGTATCTGCACGGACAGAGCATTACAGAGAACAGAAAACTGCATGTTTCATTTTCACCTGGAAGAGACTTTCGAATTACACTGCGTACTAAACCAATAAGCCATGGAGACTTTCAAACTATCCTGGAGCAAAACAAGTGCTATCACGTGTTAAAATTTTCATTGTTCTAGATTCACCTACGGAGTGTCTGGTTTGTGCTCTAGTTGAAACTGATTTGGAACACCACATTCACAGGCATGAATGTGCTGGAAAAGAAACCACACGAAGCACATCTCTGCTATTTCTTGATCTGAAATCCATGATCTGGAGCACCATGGAGACATAGCATTTCTGTAGAGGTTAATTTCTACCAATCCACAGTCTCCCCCCTCCCCAACTTTTGCAAGGTCATGTGAAAGGCTGGCCACATGTGGTATATAACATACAGTATTATCTGCAGAGGAACTCTGAGAATGTATGGAATGAAAGGGAACAGCCTTCATCACAGAATGCTCGTAAATAATAATTTGTAGAGGAATACATTTGAACTCTTGCTACATTAAAAGTGGGATTTTTCTGAAGTCTGATAGAAAACCAAGCAAACAAAGTGAAGAGTGGTTTCTTTTTTTGCAAAGGGACAGTAGGAATTAAATAAGTCATCCTATTTGAGCTGTCCCATAAACTCAAAAGGAACCTGTTCAAATCATAATTGTGCAAAATTGTAAATCACGCCCTAATTCATTTAATAATTTTCTAAGAGAATGAGGAAAGGCACACTAATGCAAATAGTTTTGGGTTTGTGTAAATACTATTTTAAAGGTTTTATGAGCATGGAGGAATTATTTTGAAAAGCAGTTTTAAAATGGTAGTTTTAGCTGACTTTCTGGTGTGACAGACCTTCATTTTCCCTCTCAGTTCATATTATTCTTTGGTAAAAACATACTCCAATAGCTCTTTGCTCCCAGCTAATCTGCATGGAATTATCTCATGATATCCCCACCATGAAATGAATTTCACTAAAGCATCCCCGAACAAAACACATGTTTGACACATCTTTCTGAAAGCAGCTAAAGGATAGCAGACCGCCTGCCTTTCAACTGGTTGTGTGACCCCCTTCTGCTAAGTAGGAATTGAATCCTCCAGCAGAGAGACACAAGGAGAGTGCTTTATAGAGGGCATCTGCCTATATGCTTTGATGCAGGACAAAAGTAAACCCATCCTGATAGGTGCCTAAAGATTGTTGAAGAATGTCTTATGAATAGGACCTTGTTTTCACCTGGGTTAAAAACCACTAAAACGAAAACCCCAAAGAGCTAGTCCACGGTGTAAACAGTTTCGAGTTCCTCTTTCTCAAATGCAATCTTCACATGCCATCGTTGGGCCAGTGGCTCTCCTCCACACCTGCCTGCAGTGGAGTGGTCCACGTCCTACTTCTCCCACCTGCCTCTGATCATTCCCCAGCCAGACCGCTCAGTTTGTAACGCTTCTTAGAAGCTCGCAGAGGAAGCAGATGAGCAAGGAGAAGCTGAGGTGAAAGGCCACGGTGCCAGGGAGAGCTGGAGAGGGCAGATACCTGGTCACCTTCTAGTTCCCAAGTGGCTCTGCTGTCTGTCCTGAAATTGAGTTCTGCAAGATTTTTCAGTGTTCTCTGACGGACTGCCTTTTCACATGAGTTAGTGTTAGCAGATTTCCTTTTCTTATAACGAATTGATGTGTTTTAATACTTGTCATTTATTTTTTCAGTGAGGATTCTGGGAGAAGCGGGGGGCTCCCACAGCAACCTCAAGGTGACCCTTCCAAAGTATACTTGGTATATGAAGGCTAAGCAGAGGGAGGGCTAGATTCGAGTCTTTCACTCAATATATATTTATGAAGCACCTATATGAGCCATATGCATGCCAGGGCCTGGGGGAGTGAGGACACGTTACCATGGTACCTGCCCTCATAGCCCACCACAACAATCACTGTTCCTGACAGAGACATAGAAATGAAAATAGGGCTATCCCCCAAAAATTCCATAGAATTGAACACACAAGATAGTGGTTGAAAGTCTAGCTAGGATGTTGTCAGAGCGGACATATAACTCAGGGCCACTGGGTGGGCCTTGTGGCAGGGAACATAATGAAGACGGAGTGAGATCTCAGGGGCCCATAGAGCCCTCAGTAATAAGGAGGCACAAGTCCCACCCTGGAGGGTGACTGAGGTCTAACCATGGCCAGCTACATACCAGAGTGGGCAGCACCCATGAAGACAAGGGCATTGTCTTCGCATGCTGGGGGCCAGGGAAGAGGACAAGCCCTGAGAAAGGACCCATGTTGGGTGGGGTTTGCCTGGAACAGTGCCAGTTTATGCCTGCTGCCCTAGTGTAACTGTTTCTTGCTCTCTTCTTTATTCTGAAGAGTGCCCTGCCTTAAACCATGAGTTACGTGGTTCTCCCACACAGTAAACCACCTCTCTCCCCACTGTGGCCTGGGTCCGCCTTAGGGAAAAACAGGGGAGGGAAATGAAACAGAGATAAATCATGTTTCCCTAAAGAGACTGGGCATGATCTCAGAGGGCGGACTGAATCATTACATTGGACTCACTTTAGCAGTTTGGACTAAAATATTGATTTCCCCGCTTGTACCCAATACATGCAGAAGAGAGCAGTCCTCCCTAGGGTCTCCTACATGATCGTAAGTATAAAGGAGCATAGTATTTGCCTCATTTCAGAGGGAGGAAAAGGAGACTAGAGAGGATGTGAAGTGACTTTGTCCGCAAATCATTTAGCCATTAAGTGGCAGAGCACCTGGGGCACAGGCAACCACTCCACTGGGGGAAGTCTAAGTGGCAGTTTCCTTGGTTACAAAATGGGCAGTAAAGTAGCTACCACCCAGTGTAGCTGTGAGGCAAAAAGAAAGTCGATAAAGCCTTTAGTGCAGTGCCTGGCATAGTAAGTGCTCAGTAAATTTTTGACTGTTGCCTATCTTACAATTTCCTTGAAAAGAAATAGTTAAAATGACATAGGTTATTTTGAAATTTTTGGCATGGTGATATTATTATGGTTATGTTTGTAAAGAGAATCCTTATCCGTTTTAGAGATACATATTCAAATATTTACAGATGAAATGAGAGGATGTCTGAGATTTTCTTCAAAATTAACCCCGTTGGCAGGGGTGGGAAGGAAGAGAGGGGAGGATAGAAGACATGAGATTGGCAGGTAATGATGACTGTGGAAGCAGGCCATGGGGTTGAGGGAGTTCATTATACTCTCTCCATTTTCATGTGTTTGAAATTATTCATAATAAGGGCACCTGTGTGGCTCAGTCAGTTAAGTGTCTGCCTTCGGCTCAGGTTGTGATGCCAGGGTCTTGGGATCAAGCCCTGAGTTGGGAATCCCTGCTCAGTGGGGAGTCTGCTTATCTCTTCCCCCTGCCCCTCCCCCCCGTTCATGCTCTCTCCTGTGCACTCTCTCTCAAATAAATAATAAATAATAAAATCTTTAAAAATGTTCATAATAAAAAGCCTATATATACATTCATACACACACATATATACATTTATGTATATGTATTCTGGGGGATGATTCATAAAAGACATTTATACACACATAGACACAGACACACAGACACACACACACATTTCAGATCTGCCTAGAACTCTCTTCAGCATGTAGAATATACAAACATAGTATGTTATTGACAGTATAATTAACACTAGTGTTTTATCAATATGCAATTATTAGGATGCTGGTTTAGTGTTCTGCGGAACACTTGCAGAACTAAGTGTTCTGCACACGCATACAAAAAATTCTTCTTTGGAAACTTTCAAATAGTATATTTCTGTCTTGGTGATTCACAGATGTATTATATTAAAGCCGCTGAGCAGTCCTAGAGTAGATAAGCCTGTTTAACTTCATTTAACTTAGTGTTTCCAAGTTTAATTATCTACAGATTCCCACTCGCTCCCCATTTATTTATCTGTTTTTACATAACAGTGTTTACCACTGATAAACATCTTGAAGGATACTGGGATTCCATGGGATGTAGTTTGGGAAACACTGGTATGAGCCATATCACAGAATAAGTCAGATCTTGTGGGCTGTTAAACAAATGGTTTCTAGAGGTTAGCAAAAAAGGAAGTTTAGTGTCCTTGTCTCATGCTTCCTTTGTCTGCTTTTCTTCTCCCTTCTCTCCTTCCCCGGAGCCCTAACCGCCAACTGCCACATACCCAGAGAGGAGAAAAGGGTGGCCTAATGAGCACATCTCACTCTGTCCCAGAGGAGCAGAGTCTCTGACTGTGGTGTGAACGGGAGGCGAGAGAAACAGTTCTGGCTCCTCGGAGCTCCCACTCTTCCCTCCCATAATTGCACACAGCTCGGGCCTTCCGATGGCAAGCAGGATCTGTCAGAGTTTGGTTCTATCCAAGGAGAGCTAACATAGGAAATTAAAAATACATATGCAGTCATGTTGTATATGTTCAGCATTCTGATACAGTGCAAATGAATTTTCTCTGCTTTTCCTCTTCGCTAGCACTCGAACTCATGTTTTAGCTGTGCACGGAAAAGCACTATAACTGAATACACTGAGCAGTCTGGCATTTCCTTGCTTTGGAAGTTTTATCAAAATAAATAAATAAATAAATAAAAAGAGTGTGATCACAACTGCTCAAGAAATATGCTGAGAGTACAGAATGTTGATTCGCAGACTCACTTTTTATTTGTCTGCCCACCGCACAATTAGCCACTTCCCCTTCCTGCCCCTTGTGCAACCCAGCCAAACACCCGCACGCACCTTCCTCCTCATCCTTTACTCTGGCAGTTGCCCCCAGCGCTTCTGAGTTCCTGGAGTCTGCCCCTCCCTTCCAGTCTCCTCCACTGTATCTTCTCTAGCCTTCCTTTCCTTCTGTCTCTCGTCATGTGGGGGGCTGGGGAGACTAAGGAAATCTTGTGCCGATGATGAACATGACGGTGCTAACAGAGCTAATCCCTAACAGTGTTGTTACCATTACATCACATTTGCTCATTCAGCTTAGAAAACACTGTCATGTCCACCCATTTATGGAATATTTTTGTTTTGGAGGTAAAAACAAAACCAAACCCATTCCCTAGAGTGAAGTTAAGCAGTTCGCTCAAGATTGTACAGTTGCAATCTGTATTGCTGCTAAATATGTGACATAAAGTTTTGCTATCGTTCACATTTCTGTCATACTCTGGATCGTCAGTTTGCCAAAAATGACTGCAGTGAAGTAACCACACACCTGAGGATTTTTCTTCTTTGTAGTTATGAGCCTATAATTTCAAATATTCACACAGAAATTATGTAGGTTTGAATATCTGATTTTCTAGCCTCATCCCACTCACCTCCCCAAAGCACAGAACTTGCAGTCCCTTGAGGAGCTGCACATTTGCATGTCCCAGTGCCTTTGCACAACCCATTCTTTCTGCCTGGAATCTCTAGCTTCTGTTCATCTTCTCCCGGCCAACTTCATTCCAGCCTATTTCAACTTAATCTCTCCTTGTCCTGGAAGCCTTTCCAGACCCCCTCTTCTTCAACCAATTTAAGTGGCGGCTTCTCCAGTGCCCTCCTCTACCTGCTGGGCTCAATTCCATCACAGCATTGTTTATGCTGGGCTCTAACACTCTGTGTGCTCGGCTGTCCTTCCTCTATATAGTGAGCTCCTGAAGGCAGGGACGGACTAGCACAGCACTGGACAGATACTGGTAGGTGCTGAATAAATATTTGTTGAATGACTAAAGTAAAGAGAAATGTCCTCTAGAAAGAGATGATAAGGAACTTGAGTTTTGTGTTTCTTAAAAAAGGACCATTTCTTGCATTGTTTGCTTCAGCATAATATTTTCTATTTCATAAGGTGGGGGTGGTGTTTTAGCTGGGACCCATCCTAGGAGCCATCACTTGAACTTCCTGACTTTGTTGCCTTTGCCACATCAGATACAGCCCACCATAAGGAGGCCTGCTGCATTTGATTTCCTCTTCAAGGAAGAAAAACAAAACAAAACAAAAGTCTCAATTTATCACAAAACCCAGCACAGGAAAGCTTAAACAATGGCTCCCAAACTCAGCTCTCACATTGCTGAAAAACTATTTGTCTTTTATACAAGGAAGAGAATTCCTCAAATCCAGCAAAGGCAACTCTTCTTCCTGGATAAAGCAGTTTTGCCAGGAATGAGAGGAACACTCACAATGCAGGTTGATGGTCAAGTGACTTTTGTGAACCCAAAAGACTAGGGGCTGACAGGATCCCACTGAGGAGTGGGTCCATTCAGTTTTGAGGATGAAATGGACAACAGCTATGACAGCATCTTTGGACAATGCACAAGTTTAAAAATACACATGAGATCATCAGCTGTTTTGGAGGAAGCTGGGGGCCCATTGAGTCTCACATGGTTGAACAGATGGTGAAATAGAGATTCTGGCCCTGTTTTCATCTCATACCTTCCTCTGCTAACTGCTGAGAGTGCCTGCTTTCACTTCATTTCATAGTGATCTCCTACTGTGTGATGTCTGTGTTACTATTTCATTATTTGTTGAGCACCCTCTGATCTCATGACAAACTTAAAAATCCTTTTTCTCTCCTTTCTTGCTTTCTTTTGGATTAACTTAGTATTTTTAGTATTCCATTTCTTAGCATCTAGTAATTTGGAGGTAACATCCTGTGTCTACTTTTTAAAAGATTACTCTAGAAATTACAACATAAATATTTAACTTATCAAAGTTTACATTAATCAATATATTTAGCCTACTCCTCGACAACAGAAGCTTAAAAACATTTAACTTCATTTACCTTTCTTTTTTTTTTTTTTTAAAGATTTTATTTATTTATTCGTCAGAGATAGAGACAGCCAGCAAGAGAGGGAACACAAGCAGGGGGAGTGGGAGAGGAAGAAGCAGGCTCATAGCGGAGGAGCTTAACCGCTGTGCCACCCAGGTGCCCCAAACTTCATTTACCTTTCTATCTCCTTCTAAATACATGCCGTGATTTATTTTAATTCTATCTTTTTGCCACTCCCCCCGCATTAAGATTTTGTTTTATACAAGCAGGGTTTGGTTGGCTTACCTACCTACATACCCTCCATTTTCTTTTGCTTTGTGTTTTGTTCCTTCTTTTGTCATACTATTTCCATCTGGCATCACTTTTCTTTTACTTAAAGATTATCTTTTAGAATTCTCTTATTGAAGATCTATCTACTTTTGGCTTTATTTCTAAAAATATCTTTATTTTGCTCACTTTCTTGAAAGACATGTACACTGGGTTTAGAAGTCTTGACTGGCGTTTATTGCCTTCAGTGTGTTGAAGATATTATTCCACTGTCCTCTGGCTTCTATAGCTGATGCTGAATAATTGGTCGTATGTTTGTTTTTTCTTTGAAGACTCTTTGCCTTTTTCTCCTCCCTGTCTTCTTTTAAGTTCTCATTGATTTTAGTGTTCTTCAGGTTTGCTATGGCGGATTTGTGTGTGAATTTCTCGATGGCGGATTTATGTGTGAATTTCTCGTATTTTATCCTGACTGGGATTTCTCTGATTTCGTGAATCTATGGATTAGTGTCTTCCATCAGTTGAGGAAAATTTCAGCCATTATTTCTTCGAATGTTTCTTTTATCCTATTCTTTCTCTTTCTCTTTTGGAACTCTGATTAAATATATGTTAGGCTCTCTTGCTCTATTTTCCCAGTTTTTAAATCTCCTTTCATGTATTTTTTCTTTTCTTTTTTTTTTAATTCATTAATTGAGTTTTTAATTTCAGCTATCATTTTTTTTCTAGAAGTTTGGTTTGGTTACTATTAAAATATGCTGTCTCACATTTTATAGTTCCTTATTTCCTGCAGACATAAGCTTTGTAGCTTTTTAAGAGCATTTCTTTTTAAAAATACACTATGTAGGGGTGCCTGCCTGGCTTAGTCACTGAAGTGTGCAACTCTGGATCTTAGAGTTGTGAGATCAAGCCCCACTTTGGGTATAGAGATTACTTTAAAAAATTTAAAAAAATCTTAAAAAAATACATTATTTGTTTTATACACTGCTGATAATTAATTATCTGAAGTTCAAAGTTCAGTTTCTCCAATCTACTATTTTACTTGTTCTTGCTCAAGCTGTCTGGTTACTTTTCATGCTTGTTTGCTTTGGGTATCTATTGGCCTCTTTTCTTGAAAAACTATCTTTAGAGTTTTATCTGTCTGAGGCTGAAGATGCTTTCCTCTAAAAGAGAATCTGTGCTTATTTTTGCCAGTAGTCTTGGGACACTACTAGTCCTGGAGTTGTATTGGACCATCAGGTGGTATGTTTATGGACTGGAAATCCACACAAGGGCTAGCTTGTGGTTAGGACTCTCGGGAAATTTTTATTTCCCAAACTCTGCTCAGTATTGATTCAATTTTCTTCAAGTCTTCTTGTGGGTTTTGCTTAAGGAGTAGACTTTTTGGGTCCCAGCTTTATGGAGGGAGGGTCTCTCCTAAGACCAACTCCACCCCAGGCATGCCGTAGGTACTGACTTTTCTCCCATCATCCCATGAGGCAAAAAAACCCCAAGGTCAATTTTGACCAGTTGGCAGATGCTCCAGAAGGAACATCAGATCTTCACTTAATTGTACAGGTTTCCACTTCAAAGTTTGGTTTGGTAATTCCTTATTATTTTGTCAGCTCTTTGATGTTTTTAATATACAGTAAAAGTAAACTTAAAATTATTAAAAGTCTTGGGGCTGAAGCAATCTGAACCTATTCTCAAACTTTAAATGGGTAAGAAGCCTGGCTCACATGGAGCCAGGTGTGACATGTGAGTGCCTAGCTGGCCACATGTGGAAAACTGAACTGGCACTGTGGGATGACCCCACACTGGGTTAAGGTGCCTGATGCTGATGCTCAGCAGACTCTAGAAAGGATCTGGGTAAGATGAGTGGGTAAAAAAAGATGTTAAAGTATTCCTATTTTAATTTTCATTAATTTTTAGCAACAGTATTATTCTGAGTAACCTAGCCCATTGAATTTCCAGAAGTAGTAGTCTACCATTTTCATCTGACCAATTCTTACTCATCCATTAAGACACATTCAGGCATCAACCTCCCAAAATATTTCCTTATCCTCCTAGCCCTTCTCATGCGACCCCCCACAAGCCCTGCCCATGTGACCCCAAAACCTATCCACATGATGGTGCCATCACTGTACTTATCACACCACATTCTTTCTTAATCTTGTTTTTAATTGTGAAATATAAGGCACTACAAAAATCACATTAAATATAAAATAGAGCTTAACAAATTAGTATAAAATAGGGGTTGGCAAATGTTTTCTGTAAGGGCAAGTTAGTAAATATTTTAGGCTTTGTGGTCATATCGTCTCTTTCTCAACTACTCAACTCTGCCATTGCAGTGAAAAGCAGCCACAGACAATATATAAACAAATGAGTGTGGCTGTGTTTCCAATAAAACTTTATTTACAAAAACAGTGACAGGCGGGATTTAGCCCACAGGTTGTAGTTTGCTAACTCTTCAGTACTTTATAGTAATAAGTGAACATTCTTGTAACCATCAACTGAGTTAAGAAATGGCATATTGCCTTTCTTGGACCTTCTCAATCATAATTCCTCCTCACAAATATAATTACTATACTGACTTTGAAGATAATTCCATCTTTGCTTTTCTTTATAGCCTTACCACCTAAGTATGCATCCTTAAACAATATAGTTTTACTGATTTTAATTATTATATATGAAAACACTTAATTTTTTTGCATCAGAACTCTTTTTATTTATATTTTTAAGATTCATCCATGTTGCTCCATCTAGCTACAGTTAATTCATTTTCTTTGCCGTATAACATTCCATAGGATTGTATTGTCATACACATTATATGACCGACCACACTTTATTTATCCATTCATGGATATTTAGGTTGTTTCCAATAGTTTGGGACTATTTTGAATAATGCTTCTATGAAATGTCTTTTGGTGCACACATGCGAGCATTCTGGTTGCCCCCAAAATACCTAGCAGTGGAACTGTTAGTTCATAAGGTATATAATTCTTCAATTTTATTCAACATGAGAAACTGTTTTCAAAGGGGCCATAGTAATGTACACTACCATCAGCAGTGTGGAGAGTTCCTGCTGCTTCATGTTGTTATAGATAAAAGATTGCTGGCTGAATGACCACACTCCCACCCATCCTCCACCTTGGGCAGAAAACTCATTCCAGCAGAAACTTTGAAGTGTAAAATTCAATGGCTTTTAGCATATTCATGGAGTTTTGCACCTATCACAACAATCAACTTTAGAACATTTTTATTAGATCTAAAGAAAACCTGCACACCTTAGTAGTCATTCCCTACCTCCTCCATCCTCCCATCCCTAGGCAATCACTAATCTACTGTCTGTCTCTGGATTTGCCCAGTTTGGACATTCCGTATATCAGTGGAATCATGTAATACATGGTCTTTTGTGTCTGACTTCTTTCAGTTGGTACAATATTTTTAAGGATCATTCATATTGTAGCATGTATCAGTACCAACTTATTATGTATTTAGTAATTTTAAATTAATTACTAAATTAAATAATTATTTAATAGTTATTCCAAATACTGTGATACTGTTCTCCGCACTGGGCTAAGCACTTGGCTCCTAGTGCTTTGAATACGCTAATACATGTTTCTGTAACTGAACGTTACTTAATATTTTTCTAAATAAAAGCGACTATCTACCATCTCCTTGTAAAGAGAGGGCCTACTCCCTGTCTTTGGTAAATGGAAGCAATTTAATCTACCCTGGTGATGTGGAATAGATGTTTTAGTAATATAAATAAGGGATGCCTTGCTGTGAATAACGTGTCAGATTCTGACGGGTGAGATTAAAGATAAAGTCTCAGATGAATTGGGTAAGGGTTCTATTAGATTTTATGTCTGCTAACATCACTGAATAATGTGATACAAAATATCCAATGTCACCCTCCCTGCAGAGTAGCATCAGTGATGGGCCAGACTGACTTCTCCTCAACAGCTTTCTTAAGCCAGGAAAAGCCTCACTTTCCCTTGCCTGCGTGCTCTTTTTAATCAAAAAAGCCTTTCAGGGCATGGGCCCTTCAGAGGCAATCTCTCAGCTCCCTCAGACCTAAGGTAATACAAAGAAGGAAGTAGAATTACCTGAATGAACTGGAAGAAGGCTGGCCATAGGGCACTTCAGCTGAAGTCCCTCTGAGATACTAGAAACAAAACAAAACAAGGAATAAAAGTTGATGAGAATATTGGCTCATACCATACCAATTGATCAATATGTTATTAGGTATCAAAAGAATTAACAAAAGAACATTTGGAAATGAGGACCCAGATGGAATAAATGTCAAATAGGAAAACAGGGAGATAATGTTATGGGCTTCTCACAAAACTTATGTCAAAGTACAATGTTCAAAATCTTAAAAACATGACTTTCATACAAATATAGAAGTTTTATTTAACACATTAGTGAGAGATTCAGTATGACATTAAAGCTGTTTCAAAGTGGAATTTAAGAATTCACTTAGTCAGGAAAGGCCTACTGAAATGGCTTTGCTAAGTGTATTTGTTTATTGAGGCTAACATTGCAAAATACCACAGACTGGGGGCTTAAATAGCAGAAATTTATTTTCTCATGACTCTGGGGGCTAAAAGTCAGAGATCAAAGTGTTGGCAGGGTTGGTTTTTCCCAAGGCCCCTCTTGTTGGCTTGTAGCTGGCCATCCTCTCCCTGTGTCTTCACAGGACCATTCTTCTGTGTGTGTCTTTGTCCTGATCTCTTGTTATAAGGACACCAGTCAGATTGGATTAGGGCCCATCCTCATGACCTCATTTTAACTTAATTACCTTTTCAAAAATCTTGTCTTCAAATACACCACAAGGTACTGGGGTTAGGACGTTAACATATGAATTTGGGGGTGGGAGGACACAGTTCAGCCTATAACACTTTGTATTAGAGACAAAACTAGTTAATGCCCTAATAGGGCAAGAACACTGTAACTTTGAGTGTAACTTTCTTTACCAGACAGAAATATTTACAAACCTAACTAGATAAAAATCTACAATTAAGAATGCAGGTCAAAATCAGTAGTAGTTAGTAACTCAAGCAAAGGTACATTCCCTAAATAATCCTTGAGTTGGCCTGTTCAGCAATGTCCCTAAATGACACTGAAAGGAAATGTAGTCACCCTGGTATTGTAATCCCAACTTTGCATGGTTTGCTTTTTTAAACCTGTATAACAAATACAACAAAACGTAGAAACAGAGGTTAGAGAATTAAATGCTAAAACAGTGTGTAATGGAGAAATTGTGAGCCTTGAAATACACTCAATAGAATTTCTTCAGGATTAGGTTATTTGTAAAAATCCATTTAGTAACACCGAGACTATTTTATTGCCTCTTTCAATTTATATATAAATTTAAAGGTCACGATAAAACTCAACAAATTATTAAGTATTTATTCATTATTTTATTCACAGGTTTAAATTAAACACTGTACTGTGGGAAAAAATGGATTTGAGAAACTAACATTACTTTTTTCTGTATCTGCTTAAATTTATAAGAGCTATTTTCACAATCAATTAATGTGTCTACTTAAAAATGATTCCGGAATAAATGACAATAGAGTCAACTGAACCTCAACTCCATAATACTTTCTTAGCTACCAACACTATGCTAATTTAAATGGGCCCTTGTGTTACCTTAATGTTTGACAGACACTCCCAGCACCCAGTCATGTCCAGGTTCCCCAACCTATGTCAAATGAATGAGGCATTATTGCTTCTCTTTGTGGTACATAAATGTTTCTTTCTATGACATACATATATATATATATATATTATATGATATAAAAATGAATAATATTCTTTTTTAAGATTTTTTATTTATTTGAGATTTTGAGATGGTGAGAGAGAGCATGAGTAGGGGGGAGGGGCAGAGGGAAAGAAAGGGAGAAGAAGTCTCCCTGCTAAGCAAGGAGCCCGACATGGGGCTAAATCCTAGGACCCTGGGATCATGACCTGACGTGAGCCAAAGGCAGACACTTAATTGACTGAGCCACCTAGGCGCCCCTAAATGAATAATATTCTATTTATTTTTGGAAAACCTTGCTCACATACTGCTTTTCTTCTCAATAGTAATAGCTTTCTTATTGTTATAAGAAGCAATATTCTTTATTATTATTAGAAAGGCAATATATTATTATTATTATTAAGGCAATATATTTTTATTATCAAACAGGAAATTTTATCCAGTCCCCTCATTTTATTTTTTAATTTTTTTAAAAGATCTATTTATTTGAGAAAGAGAGAGAGAGCGAGAGGAGGAAGAGGGGCAGAGAGAGAGGGAGACAGAGAATCTCAAGCAGACTCCTGCTGAGCGCAGAGACAGATGTGGGGCTCGATCTCACGGCCCATGAGGTTGTGACCTGAGCCGAAACCACTTAACTGACTAAGCCACCCAGGCGCCCCCAGCTCCCTCAGTTTAAACAACAGAGCGAATTCTAGAGTTTGCTATACAAGTGGATGATTCTTAGTATATTTTCCTAGACATGGAATCGTTGAGGTAAGGAGCAAGCATGTTTAATTTTTTAATAGATACTGTCAAAATACTCTATAGAAAAGTTGCTCCTATTTTTCCTGCCAGCCTACCCTTTCTTCATATCCTGGTCAATGTTAGATGTTTGTGGTTTGTTTTTTAAGCCAATTTTAAAAAAATGTTACTAACCTAATTCATGTTTTTTTCCTAATTTCTACTTTAAATTTTATTTCTTTGATTATTAGGAGAGTTGTTTTTCATGTTTCATGGCTTTCAAATTTCTCTTGTGAATTGATTAATCATTCTTTGCCTGATTTTCTATTAAGGTGCTTGGCTTTTTCTTATTGATTCATAAGAGCCCTTTCTTTGGTAAAGGTTGTAATTTGGATGTTAACCATTCAGTTGGATAACTGGCAAATATTTCCCTCTCCTTTTCTTTGTTTTATTAATTAGCTAATTTATTTATTGTTTGGGTGAATTTTTGCCATGTGTAAGTTCTGTATTTTTTGTAGTTGATCTTTTAAAATATAGTTTCTGATTCAAATATCAAGATAAAGTAATATATGTACTTTTGCAGCTGATATTTAAAAGAATAACTTCTTAGAAGTCAGGGACTGATATTGCATATTCTGCATGTTGTGGAGGTTGGGTAATCGTTAAGCAGCAATAAATTTAAGTATGTAAGGAAAAATCAATTACATAATAATAAACAACAACATGCTGAGAAAAAATGATCTGACCATAAAAACAAAGGATTGAATACAATTTCTACCAATGTATTTAAAGGAGAAGTAAAAAGTCTACATGCAATGCAGTAGGTAATGGGAGCAACAGTTAGCTATGTTCTGGATTTTTTTGCAAGTGTAATTGATCTTTAAAAAGTTGAAGTCCCTGGAAAAAGAAATGAAAGGCTCTGGAAAGTAGGATAATTTTTTGTTTAAAAATGCATGAAGCTCTTTGATAATACAGCGTGGTTGGGGAAATGCCAAAAATGGAGATCTAGCCACAAGAACAAAGCTAAAGTATTTTATGTCATGAAACGAAGTAAAAATCTTAAAAGGATAATTTCAGCAACTTTACGGCTATTTTCCAGGAGATCAGTTACAACCACAGATCTGCAGCTGTGACCAGAAATTATCTGGGTTCCCCCAGCATGGGATGAGAAAACAAAGGAGAGCTCTAAGTTCATACAAATTCAAGTCTATAGCCAAGAATAATTTAAGAACTCCAGGGATAGAAGATTAGCAATCGGCCTTGAAAAGAGTGTGAAATGGAGTGTGTTTGTAGTCTTAAAAAAAAAAAAAAAGGAAATAAACAGAACTGAAAAGATAAACTATATTGTCACTGTTGTTGCCATATTCCCCAAGAGCCATACAAAAATTCTTCAGGCACCTCCAACGTCAGGTTCAAATTCAGCCCCCAGAGCCTTCTAAGCCTACCCCTGAAGTCTTGGTTAGTCTACTCTCACCTGTCCTGATAGCCAAGCTAGGAAGCCTTGAGTCATCTGGGCTTCCTCTCTTCTCCTTTCCCTACCCTATACCCAAATGAAGGATAGGTGACAGTTGTTCTGAGGAACTTTCCCAGCTCTCGGACAAGAGTACATTCTTCCACTGCGCTTCTAAGAGGAAGGTGCTTTCTCTGAGATTGAGTGTATCACAGCTGTTTTGTATTTATGGTCCATGTACATCCCTGGCACATAATAGATGCTCACATGGTTTCCTGAGTCAAAATTAAATCCCGGAAGGCTAGTCACCTTTGTGATGTATTTTCTATGGCGGAAATCAGTCTGGCTGCCGTTGCAGCGTTCCTGGTCCTTAATCCTTGCAGATTTCATTGCTATAATTTTTATGATGATTCTCCTCTGGCCTAGGATGCACGGAGTTTTTTGCAGCTGTTAGTAACTGCCTACAAAATTCTGGACTGTATCCCGAGGCTTGAATTAGTCTCTGTAAATTGAAAGGCCACTGTGATCACTTTTTATTACCAAATCAAAGAGCCACCTATGATGCAAGGCATTTTGTAACCTTTGGGAAAAATATTTCTGAAAGCCATTCTCATGAGTCATGCAAATGGCAATATGAGGAGATTTACTGCTTTTTTAAAAAGATTCTTCTTTTTAGTCTATTTATAGAAGAAGCTTTCACATTATTTAACAAAGTGCACTTTAAGCACTTCTGTGCTACATATATTGAAATAATGTTACTGGAGAGAAGTTTGAAAATGAGCTGCTAGAGCTGGGAGGCTAAGCCGTCTGTCACCTCTGAAGAAAACATGTCTAATTCAATTATCAGAACCAGTCAGCTTCCGGTCACGTGGACGGTAAACTATATAGCCCAGCTCAAGTAGTTCCTAATGGCAGGGACTTGATCCCAGGCACCATTTTATTCCAGAATATTACCCATCAGAGACCCTGGAAGCAGTTTACTGTTTTTGAGATATGCACAAACTTCCCTTCAAACACCGACTATTCTGATGGACATGATGGGTTAGCAGGTGGCAAAGGGGTTTCCTGGCTTTGGGCACTTGGGGGAAAGTAGCACGAACAAGAACTGGTTTTCGTTGTCCCTTAACTGCCCCATAAAAGAAAAGATGTTCCAGATCTGAGAGGCATTAAGAGGTGCAGAGCCTGGCACACAGAGGGAGAATGTAAGGGAGCTCCAAAGAAGTATGGAGACACTGCCAAGGCCCAAGGGTAATCAGGGAGGTCCGCTCACAGCGGCCCTTGTTCCCCATTGCCTCCCATCCCATCCTGCCGATGACATGGCAGGAGTCTGCTCGGTGCTTGTGAGGCTTAGATGGCTGCAGTGCCGTGTTCCCCGTGTGGACAGCTGTCCTATTTCTAGACCTTCAGATGGGCCTCCAAATACCTGTCAGCCCAAGGGATGGAAGCTAGGGCTTTGCAAACGAAGGTGACCCCATCCTGCACTATTAACTCATTTAGAGGAAAGCCTGAAAGGAGCCAGCCCAACCGTTCACCTGAGATTGGATGGTGGTAATTGCTTTCTGTTGGGCAAACCCTGGAAGGAACCAGAATAGCAAAGGTGTGAGGGGATGGAAAAAGTCAGCTGGCTAGTCAGGCTACAAAGATTTGAGTTCCCATTATGTCCTTGGTATTCTCTAAGGTGCTGGGAAAAGGACAGTGAAGTTCCTGCCCTTGAGGAGAATAAAGATAGGAAACAGGAAAGTGGGCAGGTAGGCAGTCAAGGGCCAAGGATGGCTTCATAAAGAATGAGCAATGTGGTCTAGACTTATAATGGAATAATATTCAGCCCTGAAGAGGAGCAAAGTTCTGACACAGGCTACAGTGCGAATGATCCTCAAAAACATCATGTTAGGTGAAAGAGGCCAGACACAAAAAGCCACATGTTGTATGATTCCTTTCATATGATATTTCCAGAAAGGATGAATTGCTAGAGAGCAGAATGTAGATTAGTGGTCCTAGAGGCCAAGGGGAGGGTGAATGGGGAGTGACTGCTAAATGCATAAGGAGTTTTACTTTGAAGTGTTGAAAGAACTGCTTTTTTGGTCACAGTTTCTAGACTGTGTGATGCAGAATGGGAGGAAAGGCGTGGTCAGTAGGACTGAAGAGATGGGTGGACATGGAGGTGGGCTCTGAGAGGTGCCTCTGCTCCCCTCTGTGGGGGACAATCTGAGCAAAGGCAGAGTACTCCAGACAAAAGGTGAGTACATGTAAATCGACACAGTCCAGGGGCTGTGGAGGGCAGAGAAGCACAGGAACAAATCGCAGAGCTGGCTGTTGAGGATATGGGATGGTCTTACGGTGAGAACCCCTGGGCAGTTTTAGCAGGCGAGAGGAGGGGAGAGGGTGTTTTAGGAGGTGTTGTGCAGGCCAGTGGTTCTCAAATTGTGCTCTGGGGATTGCTGAGTGATCTGTAGACACTTTCAAGGCCAGTTTAAAAGTATTTTCACAAGAACATTCAGCTGTAATTGGCCTTTTCACTCTCATTCCCTCACAAGTGTACAGTGAAGTTGACTAGAAGCTACGAGATGTGTGGTCTCTTGACTGGCTGAATACAGAAGCAGTGATGAGAGGGGCCCCTGGCTGGCTCCGTCAGTGAAGCAACCAACTCTTGGTTTCGGCTCAGGTCATGATCTCACAACCAGCTATGAGAATCTAGTTGTTTTCTATTAAGCTGGACACTAAGGAGATTTGGGAAAATGTAAAACAATTCCACTCTTTCCATTAAAGATTTTTTTCCCCATTAAAGTTTTTAAAATTATAGCCTTTCCCCCCCCCATAAAACTCTGTTATTTATCTTAATGGATTTATTATTGCCATTAAAGTGAATGAGTAAATATATCTTTTTAAATTCTCAGTTTTAATTTCTAACAGGGCAACTATCAACAGATAGAATACAAATATACAAAAGCTCTTTGGGCTCCTCAATAATTTTGAAGAGTGAGATAAAAAATTTTGAGAACTGCTGGTATAGGTTATAAAATGGATCTCTTTTCATGATTTTGGTGGGACCCATGTAAAACCTGGGTCATGTGGGCTCTTAATTCTTTGGGTGCTCAATTGTAGGAACTTAAAAAAAAAAAAAAGACAGTGAAATTGCTGGTCAGCTAAACTAAGAAAAAAACCCTAATAAAGACTTAAGTATTTTTGAATTTTGTTTTCTAAATTGAGTATAACATCATTTCCTCACCTGAACATTTTTATCATCCTGTTTCTTCCTTGATATTACATATTGCCTATTCTCTGAAATCTGGTACCTAATCCCTGTTCCAACTTTCTTCACATAGAAATATTCAAACAAGAGAAATTACAGCTGGGAACCAGGCAGCTCTAAGTTGTTGTGGCTGTCTGGTCTTGAACGCAACACAGGCAGTGAAATCATTCATCATTTCTAATGACCCAGGGTAAATGTTTATTTGTTTCATGGGAAGAAAGTCAAATTTCATGACTAGAAATACTATCAAAATTAAAATCCTTCTTATCAAAAGCCCAAGAGATCTTCTGTAGAGGTCTTCTATTCAATAAAGCAAAATTCTCTTGATCCAATGAATTTACAAATCCATCAGAATTTATTGTAATAGTCTTAAACTCATTGATCCACAATCATTATAATCTCAATAAAGACTGAAAATTGATATAATATCCCCCCAAACAATTTGTAAGCTGGAAATATTAATGGATGTCATCTGGCTAATTGTATTAGTCTGGGTTCTCTAGAGACACAGAACTAGTAAGATATATATATATATATATATATATAAATAGATAGATATAGATATATATATATACACACTATATATATGTATGAAGGATATATATATATATATATCTCCATATCTCCTTCATAGATACAGACATATATATATATATATATATGCTATAAGATATTACAGTCCTATAAATAATAGGACTATACATATATCATATTACAGTCCTATAAATAATAGGACTATACATATATCATATAACATATATACACACATCATGTCTATAGTTAGCACCCTGGAGAATCAGGAGAGCTGATGGTATAAGCTCTAACCTGATTCTGAGTCCAAAGGCAGAAAAAGATGGATGTCTCAGCTCAAAAGACAATTAGGCAGAGAGGGTGAATCTCTCTTACTCAGATTCTGCTGTTTTATTCAGGCCTCCAATGGGTTAGATGAGGCCCACCCACATTGGGAAGGGCAATTGAGTACACTAAGTCTACACAAGCACTTGTAAATCTCATCCAGAAACATCCTCACAGACACATCTGGAATAATGTTTTACCAAATATCTGGGCACCCCATGGCCCAGTCAAGTTGACACAAAAAATTAACCACCACAGTAATTTTCTCAATTTTCCTTTTTAAAACCATGGGGGCCATATGTCATTGGGGGTAGAGGTATTGAATCCTCTGTCCCCATTCCCTGTGGGTATTCTGAAGACCCATAAGCCCAGTGTGGAATCCCTGTTTAGTAGGGTCATGCTGAACGCCTAGTTGGCACATACAACTTGGAAACCATAGCATATTCTGCCAGGAGTTCCATTTGCACCAGGGCCTGTAACCATTATGAAAGGACAAAAAGGACATTCAAGACGGATTCATTTCAGACTGAGACTCAAAGCAGAGAAAGTTACGTTAAGCTGCCTCAGCTATTTCAAGGCTTGTGAGGAGGAGATGTGGTCTGAATATGTAGGGGACTCATCATGAGTTAGAAGAAAGTTGATATACAAGAAGGGAGCCCATTATTTATTAGGGACTGTGAATTTATGTATATTTCCTAGGGTTGTTCTTGTCACAGCCCATCTGAGGGATCCATTTGAAGGTTCCTAATGGCCAGAGTGACTCCACCATATGGATCAGCTATGAAAGTATCTTTCCCAGGTGTCCTCAGATGCAGAGACACAGTAAGTATCTTCTCCATAAATATCTGTTACTGAGTTTTCTCCAAAGCTGCAGAGGGAATGAAGTAATTATGCTTTTCTGCTAAAGTGGAGATACAGGCACTCTACACATGCCCATGTCCCAGAAATATGAGCACCCTCCTGGTAGAGGGTTGTTAGCTAGAGGGAGAAGTGACTTCAACAGCAAGGGAGGGCAGCCCAGCATCATGCCAAAAGCAAGCATGTGGGGGTGTGGGGGTTGGGAAACAGAGAGGACGGCCAATCAAGGTATTGATATGCTTACACAGGCAAGGGCTGGAGCAGAAAATTCAAGAGGAGAAGGCTGAGAAAAGAGGGATACTGAGTGGGGAAAGAGGCTAGGATACAAATTAACCCAAGGCATCCTCACTGAGCTAGTTGGAAAGTCTGGGGAAGGTGCCACATCAGTGGGGATCTCAAGGGGCAGCCAATGCAATATACAGTTGAATGTTCAGGGAGCCAGGAAACCAAAGGGATAGAGAGGCTTCAGGGAGATGACTGTGCAGGGTTTGAGGGACATATAGTACTGATATCTGACTCCCACCTTACAAGAGGCTGGAGGGGGGACTGCCCAGGTGGCGGCTGGATCTGGACCCACTGGATCACCTCAAAATGTATCCCACTTAAGAGGACTATCTGGAGGATATATGAGTTTCGGATTTCCAGGGGACAGGTTTGGAAGAAGGAGGTAGAAGAGAGGTTGGTGTTATACAGCTTATCAGCTTCTTCCGTCCACAGCTTATCAGCTTCTTCCGTCCACTTAACTTATCTTGGCGTCAGTCAGCGCCCAGTAGAGCAGTTCACACAAACCAGCTACATGGTGCCCCTGATTTATAGCCAAAGCACTGGTATTAGACAGTTTTCTATGGTAAGGGAGTCACGATCAGAAAGAACACTGGAAATCTGGAGTACTTGTGAAGTTCATTTAGCCCGATCCCCACCCTGCCTAGCCTGCCCATCATACTTCCTCTGGGGCATAGTGTCCTTGACTTGTTCTTTTAGTCTTAAACAATTAGGGCGTGCTCTTGTAAAACTTGCGAGGTCGTTGAGGTGGAACGCTAGTATTCCTTTTCTTCAATTCCCTCTTACCTTTTGGTGTCCTTTCCCCATTCCCCATTCCTCCTCCCACAAGTATCATCTTGGGACTTGTTGAATGATAAGTAATCCCCTCCCCACTTGCACCCATGGAGACTTGCCTCCCATGATGGTGCTCTCCCCTTGGGTTCAAATTCTGAGCCTGACATTTACTAGCTGTGAGACAGATAGCCGGTCATTTTGTGGTCTAGGTCTTTCATATGGAAAACATTGATAGAAAAGTACCAAACCGAGAGTCGCTGTGAGGATTAAATTAGACAATCAACAACACATAGTGAGCACACCATGAGTGTTACCTATTACCCTTTGAACAGTGATTCAAAAAGGACTTAATATACATATTCAGGATTATCTGGAAAACCAAGTATTATACAAAGATTTCAGTGACTATCTGTGTGTCTTTGTATGTTACTGGAATATACTGGTACAGTGGTCACTGGAAGACATGGCACTTAATTTATACCACAGGGTTTCTCTAATTAAGAGCCAGGGATATATCCTAAGGTGTCACCAGGTTCACAGATTTGAGAAATGTTGCTATGTACTAAATGGATAATATCTTCAAAGTACATACAACTGACAAACCACAAATGTCCTTTGAGTATGACCTGTAACATAAATACCAATAAATGTGGCCATGGTATCTCTAAATACACATGTGTTACAGCCATGTGCTGTGTGAGGGGTGGCTAGCCTGCCCTGGGTCCCCTGGCACTCTGGGGCTTGCTCTGTGTCTCCAAACTAAGTGTGGGATAAATGACCCTCGCATGACCGGTGTGACCGATGATCTAATTAAAAGGGAACATGGTGAGGAAGAATGTGCTCAGAACTGGAAACTTAGCATGTAAGATCTCCAAGGTCTTTCCAGCTGTACAATTCTGAAATAGCATGTCCTTCAAAATGTAGGAAACCATATCACAGTACAGAGGCGTACGATGTTGTTATGGACTGAATGTTTGCGTCCCTTCAAATTCATATGTTGAAGTCCTAATCCCTAATGTAATGGTATTTTGGAGGTTTGGATAAGTTCATGAGGGTGGGGCCCCATGATGGGATTGGTGTCTTTATAAGACGAGGAAGAAAGACCAGAGCTCTCTCTCTCTGTCATATGAGGACACAGAAAGAAGACAGATGTCTGCAAGGCAGGAAGAGCGCTCTCACCAGGAACAGATCGATTGGCACCTTGATCTTGGATTTCCCAGCCTCCAGAACTGTGGGAAATAAATGTTGGTTGTTTGAGCCACCTGGCCTGTGGCATTTTATGATAACAGCCTGAGCAGACTGAGACAGATGGCAACCTAAGCAGTCCTATTTGGTATAAGTAGCATTAAATCAATTAGGTGTTCATTTGGGACAAGAGTTTGCATTTTTTAGTTAGTGATTACTGATGGATCCTAGCTGGCTGCTGGCTACCTTACTAAGAATTTTACCAGAAACTTACAGAAGACTTGGCACAATTCTGCCCAGAACACCTGCAGCCTTAATTTAATAAGGGGCCGGGCTGGGAGTCACAGGGCCTGAGGTTGGATTTCTGCTCTACTGCTAAGTAGCTGCTTGATCTAGAAGGTTCTTCCTCTTTTTGGGTTCCAAGTACTCAGTGGTTTAACAAGAACAGAGCAAAGGGAGCAGCCACCTCAGTTGCAGGCAGTAAGGGGAAGCAATTTTAAAATAATAAAGAATTTTAAAATAATAATAAAACCAACTAAAAGTCAGCCAGCTTTTTATTATCACTGTGCTCTAGCAATTCTAAGCAAAGTTAATGATAAAGAAGTCCTCACTTGAGTGTCTTTTTTGGTTTAAGTTCTAAACAACTGGTGCAAATACTATAGATTTTTAAATAATATTTATGTTATTGTAGCATATTTGTATTACTTATTCATTATATTAGTTTTTCTATCACTGCATAACACACTGCCACAAACATAGTGGCTTAAAACAACACCCCCTTCTCAGTGTATATCCAAAGGAGATGAAATCAGTATCTGGAAGACATTTCTGCACGCGTGTGTTCACTGAAGCACTGTTCACAATAGCCAAGACATGGGAACAACCTTAGGTTCTTTGATGGATGAATGGATATAGAAAATGTGAGACAGACAGACAGACAGACGCACACACACACTGGAATATTGTTCAACTATGAAAAAGAAGGAAATCCCTCGATTTGTGACAATATGGATGAACCATGGGCCTTATCAACATCATGGACATTATGCTAAGTGAAAGCAGCCAGACACAAAAAAGACAAATACTGAATGAACTCCCTTGTACATAGAATCTAAACTAGTCAAACTCAGAAGCACAGGGTAGAATGGCTGTTGCCAGGGGTTGGGGGATAGAGGAAATGGAGAGATGTTGGTCAAAGGGTACAATTTTTCAGTTAGGCAGAATGAGAAAGTTCTGGAGATCTAATGTCACAGCACTGTGACTATAGTGAAAAATATTGTGTTATATACTTGAAATTTGCTAAGAGGGTACATCTTAAGTGTTCTCGCCACACACAAAAAAGTATGTGATGTGATGGATATGTTAATTAGCTTGTGGTGATCATACCCCAGTATATACATATATCAAAATATCAAGTTGTCTTAACATCTTAAGTATACATAATTTTACTTGTCAGTTATGCCTCAATAAAGCTGAAAAACAAACAAACAACCCAGCACCCACTTATTAACTCCCACCTATGTAGGTCCAGCACAGTGTGGCTCAGCGGCTTCTCTGCTCCAGGTCCCAGGACAGAAGTCAAATTGTCAGCCAGCCTGAGTCTTTGGCTCATAAGACCGCTCACATTCTTTGCCATGTGGCCCCCTCCATCCTCAAGCCAGCAGCAAAGCATTAGAAATTTCTCCTGGTTCACATCTTGGATTTCTTATGTCTCTGACCTCCACAACCAGATTTAAAGAGCTCATGTGATTCGGCCAAGCCACCTGGATAATCTTCCTACAAGATCAACTGATTTGAGACCTTAACTACATCTGCAAAGTCCCTCACAACAGTGCCTCGATTATTGTTTGACTGAATAATGGGAGAAGATGCCTGTGCACCAGGGGCTGGAACGTGGGGGTCATCTTAGAGTTCTGCCCACCACAGTCCTTAATAAACTTTATGTACCAGGGAACGTTAATTCAGAGAACTTCCAATTATACAATTGGCCCTGGGTTAGCCTGGGCTCAGTTATACCCATTCCTTTTGAGAGCAAACCGGCCTTGTGTTCCTTTTGAGTGAGTTCACTTCAAGTTCATGTCTAATCTTCTGTCGAACTACATGTTCCTGCATTTAAATAGTAGATTTAATAAATCTATAATAACAATAAGAAATAAATAAGAAATAAACTGACAGCAGATTGATTGCAAAGATGAAGAAACAGAATACGAGTTGCTTCTATTCTGACTTTCTGTATAACCACTTGGAGTTTTCACTTCTAAAATTTAAAACTGAAACCATGCAAAGTGCAAGGTATGATATTTTTCTCATGTGCAGATTTTCCGTACACTAAATGCATGATTAAATTTGAGTAATTTTTGAAAATGTGAGTATTTAAAATACAAAATGTTTTTTTTTTACCTTACTGTCATTCAGTGGCTATTAAATTGCAATTAGACCAACCATAGACAAATTAGACCAATTTGTAAGTGTACATCTTTCTCCTTGATATTAAAAAAAATATTGTAATTAAAAAACACTAATCCATTGTTTCTTTCCTTTGTTGTACTGAAAATGTGCTTCTTTTTTTGTACTGGGTATTTATTTTATGTTTTACTGTCATGACTATATATAGAAAGCTCAATAAAAAAAATTTTACTGCATTTTTTCTGGCCATTAATATTACTTATTCCATTTCATGATTATTGCTGAAACAGAGTTTGCTGCAAAAGAGGGAGAGGGATAAAAACCAATCACATAAACTGGGTAGCCACTGCAGGTGCTTGGACGAGCTTCAGATAACATTAGCAGAGGCTGATATTTCCTGGCTGTCTCCCACATCAGGAGACTGTGGTAAGTGCTTTGTAGACATTATCTCATTTAAGCTGCACAAAATCTTCATTTTCCAGATAGGAAGCAGCCCAGAGAGTTGGCACACTTGTGAGTATAGAAGCTGAGACTCGAACCCAGGCCAAGTCCACTAGCCATGTCACTAACTGGCAACGTGTAGAAAAGCCTTAATTTGTTGAAAGCAACATGCTTGTGTGCTTGTTTGTTTTTTCCTATTAGTCCTGCCTCAGGGTGGGCAGCCCCGTGATTTCCTGACACAACTTCTCTGCTGAAGCAAACAGAGCAGGACAACCTCTTTCCACTATCGGCAGTTTTGTGACCGATCAAGGCTGACCTGCCTGATGCTGAGCTTCCCATCAGCTCCCCTTCTTCTGGCTCTGTCACTAGCTCAGGGACGGTAAAGGAGGCAAGATTTGCTCTGATATGTTTTAATCTGCTTGCCTGCGTGTTAGTTCTTTCATAGCAGCAAGTGTGTGTGGTTGATAGGTGTAACCCCAGTACCTCTCAGGGTCCTTGGCACATTGTACAGGTTTAAGAAATGTTTGCGAAGCTTACTTGGCTGGCTGGATGCAAGCTACTGGTTAAGAAGGTGTTTTTTGGAAACTCTCTGGGAATTTTGTTTAATACTGCGACTCTGATCTCGCGTGAATGATGATCAATTCCTTCCTCTGGCAGGAAGTAGTGGTCTGGTTTCCTCAGCCAGAGATTTCCCCCTGTGACCGTGGTAGATTAAAATGGAAGAAGCAAGAAAAGCTGTGGATCAGGCAGGATGGCCAATGTCAGCGCAGCTGTCAAATAGGTCCAATCACATTGTCAATTAAAGGAGAGTCTGGTGGTCCCTAAAGCCAGGTGCAGATATTCCAGTTCTCTCCTGCTGGTGCATGGCAGGACTGTACGTCTCTGCACCCGCTGAAATGAGGGATGGCCATGGGACTTGCTTTGGCCAATGAAATATGAGCAGAAGCTTTGGGAGCTGGTAATTTACCACGTTGCCTTCTTCCTCCCTCAGTGATCGTGAAATTGTGTATGTAGGAACCTCCATCAACCTGGGTCCCTAAATGATTGTAGTGAGCAGAAGTCCTCCACCAACCCATAGTGGCCAAGCCGCATGAGCAGGAAATAAACTCTTGCTATTATTACGTCACTGAGATGTTTAGATAGTTACTGTAACGGCACCTCACCTCTCCTGACTAACACGGAGGACCTGAGGCAGGTATGTGGAGGCTGAGGAGGACATCAAGGGACTGAAGAGTTCTGGAAGACAGAAATGGGAAATGCGGATCAAGAGGTCAAGCGGCAAGGAGGTCTGGGTAGACACTGAGTCTGGGACCCTTGTCTGTGGTTGGGCTTTACCTACTCTGTGCTGCAGTCTGGCTCCTTCTGAAGGTCCAGAGTGGGAAGGTAAGCACAGGCCATGCAGTGACACCATCGAGGAGATATGCTAGTGATGATTTTGTGGCAAATGCTGACTGTCAGGCTCTGCTGATGGGGGAAGTGGTGGCAGGAAAAGGGTCCGGAAGAATGTGTGTCATGCACCGAGCAGTTTGATCCCGGAAAGTTCTAACTCTCTTCAAAAATGAGTGAGTTGGGATATCCACAAAGGAGGCATAACTCAGACTTCCTGTGTGGGGAGCAGTGGTTAGCTGTCGGTGAGTTATCATTTTATCACACGTGTCTAGTGGCTAATGCACTTACTCTGGGGCCACGCCTAGAACAGAGAATTTCTCGTGGAACATTGGTCATTATTCATACATTCATTTTGCAAATATTTGAGATCCTAGGCACTGAGCCTACTATAGTGAGTAGACAGGCTTCATGGATATTATGGTCTGCATAGAGCCGAATAATAAATAGCAATTTACAATATGGATTGTTAAGTACTCTGACAGAGCTAAGTCCAGGTTATCCAGAAGAAAGCCACATAAACTAGTCTGGGAGGTTCACAAAGAACGAGGCTGCTTGTTACTGCATTGGGAGTTAAGTATGTGTTGTTGTGTAGCAAATGTCTCCCGCTCTTAGAGATCAATGCAACCTTTCCTCTCAAGGGCCAGCAAGAACAGGGAAATATTAAGTTGCCTGAGGATCTGAATGCAATATAAAACGTTCTGAAAGTCAAAGGTCTTGGAATAGAACGTTCATGAGGTGAAAGCTTATGATTCATACTCTTGGGTTCACTTCATGGTCAAACCAAAGAAGAAAAAAAATTTGGGGAGTTTGAGGGAAGCCAGGTATCTGGAATGAATTAACTAGTTCCTTTTTCCTCTCTCTCTCTCTCTCTTTTTTTTTTTTTAAATTATGAGTACTACCAGAAACTCAAGAGACCTGAGACTATCAGAAAATTAAAATATCACAATGATGGGCTAGATGCCCATCTAGAGTTAACCCTTCCCATTCCAGAGAGTCCTACCGTATCACCCCTATCCCACTTCTTTCCACTGACAAGACCTTTTCATCCTTCAAGGCCCAGGTTAAAACCCACCTCCAAGAATTATTCAAAACAAACTCTAAACAGTGGTTCCCTGTCAAAAATGGAAGCACATAGGGAGTGAGAAGATAGTCCACTTTTCAGGGTTTTTTTTTTTTTCAATTTTTGTGTTATTTTCAATAATACAAGCATGTATTATTTTGTTTAAATGAAACCAAAAATAAACCACAAAAAAAAAATCTACCTCGTCCATGGAAGATTCTCTGATTCTCTAGAGCGGAGTGACCTCATGCTCTTCGAGTCTCATTGCCTTTTACCTTGGCTAACTTCCCACAGCTGAGTCTTTTCCCTTTCTTTAGACTATCAGTCCCAGGTAGAGTCATCTGTAGAAAGAGCATGGTAGTGCTCATATACTGGGAGCTCAGCTAATGCTTGGTGGACGAATAGGTACCTGTAACGTTGGCACCTTACTTTATGGGAATCATGGTTTGCTTGCGTGTGTGTGCATGTGCATGTGCGTGTGCGCACGCACATGCACTAGAAATTCATTTCTTTAACTGAGTCCCCAACTTTGCACATTTGAGTAGATGTAACGACTATTTTTCATTCCTTTCTGGTTTCCACACACCTCCATCAGGAAGAAGCTGACTTATAATTTGCTCAAGAAATGTGAAATAATAGCACATAGGAGCTGATGGGAGTTGGGGAAATCTACAGCTCTTCCTCCTGTGAGGAAATAGGACTCTGAGCCAGCATTCGTCCTGAAAGGCCTGCACCTCTCATCCCCACATCTGTGTATGCCTGGGAAGCTGGCCTCCCTCCCACACCACTGTGCATTTTTCCCTCGTGGGTCCACTAGATGGCCTTCAACGAACATAGTGACTTTGAGGAGGCCCAGATTGAAAGAGGAAATACTTCTTTTGTTCATTTGTTTGCTTTCTCTTCCACCATTTGTCCCCATAAATCCCTTGAAGTATCACTCATATTAACAATACCTTGTGGATTTGAGAATGGAGAAAGTGTCATGGCAGAGGTGAGACTATGGGCTTTCAAGCAGAGATTTCTCATTGTTGGCAGAATGATAACTGATTTTCCGAGCGTTAGCATTTCGTTAATCACACATGCACAACTCTCACAGAACAAAATGAACAGTAAAATAAATCTAAAGGCTCATTATATATCTATTACACTAGTTAAGATAAGGAGTAACGGCAAGACCTAGTATGGGCAGGCACGTGAGGGAGGGGACTCATTTGGACATTACTGGTACCCCGCATATAGTTGTGGCTTTTATGAAGCAATAAGTCTTTATGTAAGAGCTATAAAATAACTCATACGCTTTAACCAGGAAACTTTACTCCTAGGAAAAATCTGCAAGTTAGAAAAAAGGCAAGCAGTGTAAAAATGTTTTGATCACTGCTATTTGTAGCAGTGAAAAACTTGGAAACAACTTGAGGGCTCAACAATAGGGAATAACTCAGGGTATTGGTATAATAGCTGGGCATTACAAGTGGCGGGAAGCGTGACCTCTGCCTGCATCTGTGCATGTGAAGTCACGTTAATGATGTTTTCTCTAGTTAAAGACTAATTTTCTGGTTTAGAGAGTGACACTAGGAGTAGGTTATTTTCCTCTGAGTGAGCTCTTCTACAGACAGTAGAGTGTCACCAGATAGGGGCTGAGCAAAAGTAAATTCAAAAGCTACCTTCCCTGGGAGGAAGTGGACAGTCCCTCCATCGGGGAGAATACAGTGCAGACTTCAGGGAGAGGGGACTGGAGGAGGTCTTAGTCACCTTGGGCTGCTAGAACAAACTAACACAAACTGGGTAGCTTAAACAACAGACTTTTATTTCTCACGGTTGTGGAGACTAGGTAGTCCAAAAAAGGTGCTGGCAGATTCAGTTCCTGGTCAGGTTTCTCTTCCTGGCTTACAGACAGCCATTTGCCTGCTGTGTCCTCACAGGGCAGAGAGGAGGGGGCTCTGGTCTCTTCTTCTAATCCCACCTTGGGGGGCCCATCTTCATGACCTCGTAAACCTAATTACCTTCCAAATACTCTACCTCCAAATATCATTGCGTTGGGGATTTGGCTTCAACATAGGAGTTTTGAGGGGACACACATATTTAGTCCGTGGCAGGGAAAATTCCACCAGCAGATGTTAAGCATTGTATAGAAACAGCCCAGGCCAGAGGAAGCCTTGAGAGCTGCTTCCTTTGTGGGACTCACTGGGTGTAGTTGTGGTTCTAATGGAGACAGACTGGGCTCTCAGGGGCTAGCCCACACATGTATAGATGAACTACTGTCTGCTCAGATTGCATCACTAACAATCATAGACTTTTTATTCTGATCTAGCATATGAACCTACATTCAAACTGCCACACAATTACATGTTACACTATTTTGTGTATAACTTAGGGCCTACAGGCTTGAACTACTTTAAGGGATAGTCTAGTGATCAAAGGGAAGAAGCCATGTGATAAGGCAGCATTTGACTGAATACCCACGTCCCAAAAGGGAGATTTTCCTGGCATCCTTTCCACTGCAGTAAAAACAGGCAAGATATAAGGCAGCCTTGATTACTGCAATACAAAAATGTATATTTGAGCTCTTTTTTTTAATCTTTTTTTTTTTGAAGATTTTATTTATTTATTCGACAGAGATAGAGACAGCCAGCGAGAGAGGGAACACAAGCACGGGGAGTGGGAGAGGAAGAAGCAGGCTCATAGCAGAGGAGCCTGATGTGGGGCTCGATCCCATAACGCCAGGATCACGCCCTGAGCCAAAGGCAGTCACTTAACCGCTGTGCCACCTAGGCGCCCCAAAAAATGTATATTTGAGCTCTGACAAGTTAAGCATTGCAAATTAAAAAGGGTCATACGGAATATAAGTTTTGAACAGTATAAGGTTGAACAGTATTTCTCTTATAAGATTGTGGAATTAAAAATAAAATTTTAAAAAATTGTTCAAGATTTTCTCAAAATCAGAGATAACTTTCATGATCACACATTAAAATTTTTGCTAAGCACTTACTGTGTTCTGGACCCTGTGCTAGATACCAGGGTTATATCATTGAACAACACAGACCACTGTCTCCACCTTTATCAAGCATAGTCTAGTGGAGAAGGCAACACTTACAGGATTAATTAATGCTGTAGTGACAGGTGCTACAGAGGAGAACCCAACTGCTATGAGATTGAATATCAAAGGTCCTATTTAAATGGGAATGTGGTGTGGGAATGGGGACTCAGAGATTTTTTTTTTTTTAAATGTGGTTTAGACAGAAACTTGAAGGGTGGGTAGAGGTTAGTTGAGTGTGATTAGCCAGGTAGAGCTGCCATAACAAAATACTTTTGGACTGGGCAGCTTAAACACCAGAAATCTATTTCTCACAGTTCGGGAGGCTGGGAAATCAAGATCAAAGTGTCAGCTGAGTCAATTTCTGGCAAGGATCCTTCCTGGCTTGTAGCTGGCTATCTCCTTTCTATGTCACATGGTGGGGAGGGGCAGGGAGAGCTCTCTTGTGTTTCTTTTTATACAGATACAAATACTATTGGATTAGGGTCCCACTCTTATTACCTCATTTAACTTTATTTACCTCCATAAAGCCCTTGTCTCCAAATTTAGTCACAATGAGGGGTTGGGGTTTTAACAAATGAATTTTGGGAGGATACAAACTTCAGTCCATAACACTGAGAATGGGGGGAAAGGAGGAAGGGTATTGTAAGCACAGGGAGCAACAGGTGCAAAGGCCTAGGGGCAGGAAGTGAAGGAATGACCCTGTGGCTAGAAAGGCAAAAGTGGAAGCGGGAGGGGAGGCTGGATTAGCCTGAGCCATGGAGGCCAAGTGAAGGATTTTGTTCTATCCTAGAAGAAATGGAAAACCAGTGGAGGGTCTGAAGGAGGGGAGTGATACTGGAGGGCAAGAATGAATGTGGGGCTTGTAGTCCAGAAGCAAGAGATGATGAAGGCCTGGACTCTGGTAGTGATTGCAGAGATGGAGAGAAAGATGGATTTGTGATATGTTTTGGAGGTAGAATCAACAGGACTTAGTAAAGGTTTGAACAGGAGAAGAGGATGTCAAACATGATTCTCGGTGTTCAACATGAACAACTCTACAGATGTTGGCCGTTAATGGGTAGGGTTTTGGAGGAGGAGCAAGTTTGGGGGGAATAGCCATCCCACTTCAGTGTGGACAGTTAATTAGGAGATATCTACAAGGCAGAGGAAATTGGATATACAGGAGAGGACTAAACTTGAGATACACATTTGGGAATAAGTGAATGGGATCATCTAAGGAGAGAGTAAAGAGTGAGAAAAATAGAAAGCCTAGGATTGAACCCTGAAGAACACCATTTACAGGTTGAGTAAGGGAGGGCAAGGCAGCAAAGGAAGCTGAGAAGTGGTCAGTGAAGTAGGAGATAAATCAGGAGAACAAGATGCCATGGAAATCAGTGGGAGAGAGTATTTCTAGAAGGTGGTGGTCAACACTGGTGAATGCTGCTGTCATGTCAAGAAGAGGATTGAGATGTCTCTGTTGCTTTTAGCAACTTCCATGCCCTTCTTGGAAGGGCAGATTTTGTGGAGTTGTGAGGCATAAGACAATCTTGAATGGGTTGGGAAGTCAGTGGAAGGTAAGGAAGTTTGGCTGTGAGGGCCAGAAGAGGTGGTGTGGGGGACTGGAGACAATGAGGTACTGAAGAAGGGGTTCTGCAAGATGGAGGAGACCAGACTGGGTTTCAATGCTGATTAGAAGGATCTATTATCTGACAGGAAGAGGTCCAAGATATCCTTACTGGGAAGACCAAAGACGATAGGTCTAGAGCCCAGAAGGAGTGCCAGCCTGAGGCAGAAAGACACACAGGACCCAGCTTATCTGAGGAGGGAAGGGGGAGAGGAGATGACTAAGAAGTAAAAAGCTGACTGGTTGTCTTGCACTGGGGTTGGGAGCTGTTGTTGACTGTTAGCTTCTCAGTGGGATGACCAGCCTGGGCCATGAGTTGGGGAATCCCTAATGTCAGTACTTTCAGGTCTCTCCTCTTGGGCCATCTGATGCCCCTGAGTAGAAGTTTCTAGCATCCTCTGCAGAGGGCGAAGATCTGCGTGCCTGTGTTCTGGGAGCCGTGTGAGAGAAGAGGGCTGCCCACCACAGCTTTGAATAGGCATGACATGTCATTTTCCCATCCTTTTAGTATAGAGTCCTGTCCTCAGTTGTGCCTGTTAGTCCCAGTCCTGAGACTCCCCCATGTGCTCTCTCCATAAACCAAATCTCCAGTCTCCTGACAGGGTTGGGGAGAGGCAGTTGTGGTGTGGAGTGGAGGGGGGACACCTTTACCCCCAATTCCAGAAACACTTGCTGCCGTCCTGTAAACTGTGTAGATCTCAGTTTTCTGCACTACCAGATTTAGCTTTCATCTGCTTTCCAGCTTCCAAAACCTCATTGTATCCTCTCCATCTCACTTCTCTATCATAGTTTAGTAGGGTTTCAGGAGAGATCAAAGTAAAAGGCAGGTGTTCAGCCCATCATTTTTATCTAGAAGTCAGAACCAGAGCCTATGGATTGCAAAAGAATACTTTTGCTTGTGTAGGAAAGGAAGAGGCTCCAGAGCCTTTTGTCTCCTCTGCTGCTGTATGAATACCACACCTTAAACCAGCCTGTTCACCTAAGCACATCAAACCAAACCAAGCAAAAGGGAGACCACACACAGATGGTAAACTACAGAGTCTGAGGCTCTGTCAACTTGGATTTGGAATTACATAGGCCTAGAGTCTTCAGTCTCACTGGTGGCCTTTAGCAGCCAAAGACAAAATGAGACAAATTTAGAAAAATGTCTGCACCTTCCTAATATAGTGATTCATGAAATATCACTGAAGTCCAGAGAAATGCTTTCTTTTTTTGAAGTCTACAAAGGAACTTTAAAAAAATATTTGCAGAAATCCAAAAAAAGAGAAAAAAGAAAAAAAGAAAAAGAAGGGAAACTTAACCATAATCCTATCTGCTGCACACAACACATGACTTTGTTGTTTTGTTTTTTCAGATTTTCAAATATTTCTGGTCCACAGATATTACAGAAAGAATCTATTTATCGGTTACCTCTTATTGGTTTGTAAAAGTAGTCATTCGTATAATCCTTTCAGGGCTGAAGCCAGGCCCCCCTTTTGGAAGGAAGAGCATTAACTGTTTCAGGTAAATGACACACAGAACAATGCATTAATTTTCTAACAGGGATGGGGCACTGTCCCCTCCTTCTAAGAAGCCCTTGGTCAGGTGCTTAAGTAAACTAGGGAGGCAGACACTGCTCTGACAATGATTTGTGCATTGTAGAGAGCCCTCACTCCAAGTTTTCTCTATTGGTCTGTTCCCTATTACAGCCCCTTCTGGGAAAGTAAGACATTGCCTCCCTTGTGCCTCAAGGGAGCCCTGAATTTCAGAGTACATAAGGGCCTTACAGGCCATTTGGCCCAGCACTCGCACAGTGCCTGAATCTCTCTTGCAGCACCCCTCACTAGTAGGTGTCTACCCTTGCAAGCTCTCATGGCCTGGAACTAGTAGGTGTTCACCTTTCCTTGTAAGCTCCCAGGACCTGTAAACTCAGCACTGGAAAGCTCCAGTGAAGTTCAGACACATCCTTGGGACTACATAATTCATCAAGCCCTTAGCCCCTAATTTACAGATTCTTATGAATTAATTCTGATCAGGTAGTATGGCCTAGTGAGGCCAGGCCAGGTAGCGCATTATAGTGGGGGTTTGTGGTACCCAGGTAGAATGTGGGTTCCAGGCTGGGTGTTAGAGAATGAGTAAGCAGGCATGAGCACAAAGAGAAAAACTTGCCTGTTAATGTCATCCTAAAAGGTCCTGTTAACAGCTATTCCTGAACTCTCCCTGCATGTGCAAGTCCAATACAGTGCCTGAAATGAATTATCTATCAGCTGCTCTGTAGCTCCTTTTGACATCGTGCTTTCTAGTTATTCACACCTGCTGGTCTATCCTTACCCCATTCCCATATAGGTCTGAGATAAGACCCTGACCCCTAGATCAGATCATCCTATTTAGGGCATAGTAAAAACTTGCAACACCCTGTGGTAGACATTATGGGCTGTCCCCTCTCATTCATTCTAAGCCCCTTCTGGAGTGCCTCCTTGTTCCGTAGCCACGGGAAAGCTAGCAACTACATTTCCCAGGTTTCTTTGCAACCAGGGTTTTGGTTGTGATCTAGGTTCCTCCAATGAAATACACCAAAGTGTGAGGCTCAATTTAGACCTGAACCAAGATGAAGGGGGCAGAGGGTAAGGCAGGCATTTTGCCAGCGCTGGACTGCCACGGAGGCAGTGCGTTCCATGGGAAGGCTTTCTGCAGTGTGGCACAAGTGTGCTTCTGAGCCTGGGAATCGTTCCTGGAAGCTCCCACTTGAATTGGCTTCTTACAATGATTTTTCATAAACGACGTAATATTCGGTAATGAATCCCTTAACTGGTCAGAGTGATTTCTGTTGCTTGCAAGAAAACTCTTTTTAAAGTCCCCTCAGACTCTGGATACCATAATATTTAATGTGGATATTAATATTTCATATGTACCCATATTGATGACCTATGACATTCCAGTCACATTATATATTTTTGCACACACACATACACACACACACACACACACGAGTCTCACTGAACATCAGAATAACCTAAGAGGTAGCCTTATCCTCGTTTGGGAGATGAACTGAGACTCAGGGAATTTAACAACTTTCCCAAGGTTTTATAGCTAGTAAATGGCAGACCTGGGATGTGAAGATACCTAAATCCAGAGACTATCTTATTCTTCTCTGCACTGCATCTGCGCAGTCCTCTGAGACATAACGTAACTGCTGTCCTGAATCCTTCATTTCCTTCCACCTGGCACTCCCCTCTCCTTAGGACCTTTACGTCACGCCCAGTTTTATCTTCTTAGATCCTCACGGTTGGTTCCATGAGCATTTCTTTCTGTCGTGGAGCAGGGTCATTTGAGAAGGGCTGGGGTGTGAGTCAGCAGTTTTCAAACTTCCATGCACATGTGAAGCCTGGGAGATCTTGTTAAAAGGCAAGTTATCAGACTGCATTTCTAACAAGTTCCCAGGTGATGCCAGATGCTGCCAGTCCACGGACCACTCTTTGAGTAGCAAGGGTGGGGCAGTGTGGCATCTGTAGGGGAGGAAAATTTTTCCTCAACCCTCCTAGGGTCTCTGGCTGGGTCTGAAAATCAAACTGACAAATGAACAGAAGAAAAGCATATACCTTTAGTTAACATAAATTTTACATAGCATGGGGACCTTCATAAGGATATGAAGCCATGAAGAAACAGTTAGGCCTGAGTATTTTTATGTGAGGTATGATGAATAGTGGGCGTGCATGTAGAAATATGATAGGTCAAAGAGTATGAGGTAAGTGTCATAAATGGGGAATTTAGCAAGGCCTGTTTCCTAGGATTCTTCTTGGTGTCCCTTTGTCCTTGGACATAAGGATGTTCCTTTCTTCTAGGTATTAAGAGGGCACCTCTCACACAAGGGGTTATGGCCTGTTTCAGGGGGCAAGGACCAGGGGAAAGTGAGCATGATTTTGCATCTGCCATTTCCTCAAATTTCTTCTGCTTAAGTTTCCAATAGGCCAAGTTGCAATGTTTTGGGGTAGTGTGTCCTGAACTTCATCATACCTCACACCTTCGTTTTAAATTTCAATTCTATCACCTATTAGCAATGTGGTCTTATTTAATGATTTACCCTTTCTGAGGCTCAGGATCCTCATCTGTAAAATGGAGACAATACTATTGACCTCACTAGTGAATGCAAATTAAAGGAGATGATACCATGGAGTAGCTTTTCACTCATTTCAGTTAGAATTGGACTGACATAGAACGCGAAGGCTGCTATCCAGACGGAGCTATTAAATGTGGACTGCGGGGGCACCTAAGTGGCTCAGGCGGTTAAGGGTCTGCCTTAGGCTCAGGTCATGATCCCAGAGTTGCAGAATCCAGCCCCACATCAGGCTCCCTGCTCGGGGGAGAGTCTGCTTCTCCCTCTGACCCTCCCCTGTCCTGTGCTCTCTCTCTCAAATAAACAAATAAATAAATAATCTTTAAAATGCCGACTGGGGCCCAGATCACTGCCACCTAGGAAAAGCATCTTTGTGAAGTCCATTTGGTCATCCAGGCCTGTTTATTTGCAGCTGTTGTTTAAAATGCTGCATAGACCTCTTTCAAACAGAGAGAGCCACAGGGAACAGGGAAACTGCACAGAGGTGCACAGGGCCCTCTACCCCAGCTCAATGCCTGCACACTGATTGTCCTGAGTTTCAGAATAGGGGCCCCACAAGTGCAGGGGTCCACACTCTCCCTCCAACATAACTGAAAAAGGCAAAACTAGTTCCACTTTTAAACTCCGAGAACAGAGAGATAGGATCACATTTCCTCAAACCCCCAGTGAAGAAATCAGGCTTGGTCCCGTGGCTGTGCAGCCTGGAGTGTTAAGTCTGGCTGGGGCTTAGAATGGGTGCTCACTGCCTCCCTGCATTGTTTCCCTTCCTGGAATAGCTGTTTGTTCTCACCAGTTAGTGTTGTCAGCATTTCCATTCAAGACCTTATTGTCAGGACTTTATTTTTAAGTCAGGCATAAAAATGGGCCTTGAGCTGAAACTTGGAAGCTGGGCAATTAGCATATTTGAGAGGAAGCCAACTGGGCTTTTGTTACTGTGGGGCAGAAGGGACTCTTCCCTGCTCTTCTAAACAACAAAAAGGGGCTGTGTTGGGGCATTTTAAAAATTAGTAGTAGGCATGGACTTGGGCTGTTTATGTGCAAGTTCCCAAGAAAACTGTCTCTGGGCTTCCCTGCGTGTCTTGAGGGCTTCAAGACTCTGTCATGCTCTGTGCAGCCAGAAGGATCTGAGCACTTTAATGTGAAAACTGAAAGCCAAGGCACTTTGTGTTTAAAGCAGGATTGGTGGGGGCACCTGGCTGGCACAGTCAGTAGAGCACGCAACTCTTGATCTCAAGGTTGTGAGTTCAAGCTCCACATTGGGTATAGAGCTTACTTTAAATAAATACATAAATAAAGCAAAATATTTAAAAAAAATAAAGTAGGACTGGTGGAAATAGCCAAGTCCACTGCTGCCTTCCAGAATGCCCTTAGGAAAAATGCTGACTAGTCAACTGACAAATATGTACTGCATGCCGTCTTCCCACAAGACACTAGTCAGAGATTTGGAGCTGGGGCTGGGTAGTGATCAGCAAAGAAGTATGCAATCTAAGTAGGCAGGTGGTCTGTTTCTAGAAAGATAACAAACACGAGGCTAATAAGTGCTCCTTGCCAAAGGAGGAACCAGACACAAAGTGGTATAGAATCCAGGTGGGGAGAGACCGTGAAGGGCTGAGAAAAAATTGCTCTGTGTGTGTGTGTGTGTGTGTGTGTGTGTGTGTGTGTGTGCGGCCATCAGGTGGAAGGGACAGTGGCTTTGGAACCACACATTAGCTCTGTGAATTTCTGAGCCTTCGGGAAGTACCAGAAACTATAAGAAAACTAAGAAAAGTAGTACCAGGACTGGGTTGTTATGGAGATCAAATGAGATAATGCATGTTGAGATATTAGCATACAATAAATGGTTAATTATCATTTTTAAATAAGCACATCAGTTTTTAGAGTTAAATAATCAGAGAAAATGGCTTGAAATTACAAGCTGTAGGTACTCTATAATCTCCCCTCATTTTGTGCCTTCTAAATACGTGATTACTGATTAATTTTTCATAATATACATGAACAGGACAAATGTACTTTTCCTATATTTCAGATACAGAGATTAATATAACTAACTAGGGTTGCCAGATAAAACACACTGTCCCTATGTGACATGTTTATATTAAAAATCATTTATACTGAAAATTGTTGTTTATTTGAAATTCAATTTAACCGGGTATCTTTTTTGCTTTGTGCTGGGTCTGGCAACCTTATACCTAACACCTAAGTACTCAACACTCATACTTAAAAATGCTAATATTTTGCTGTCCTACAGATAAAAGGCTGGTATCCAAGATCTACAAAGAACTTCTCAAACTCAATACACGAGAAACAAATAAATCAAAAAATGGGCAGAAGATATGAATAGACACTTTTCCAATGAAGACATCCAAATGGCTAACAGACACATGAAAAAATGTTCAACATCATTAGCCATCAGGGAAATTCAAATCAAAACCACATTGAGATACCACCTTATGCCAGTTAGAATGGCAAAAATGGACAAGGCAAGAAACAACAAATGTTGGAGAGGATGTGGAGAAAGGGGATCCCTCTTACATTGTTGGTGGGAATGCAAGTTGGTACAGCCACTTTGGAAAACAGTGTGGAGGTCCCTTAAAAAGTTAAAAATAGAGCTACCCTATGACCCAGCAATTGCACTAATGGTTATTTACCCCAAAGAAACAGATGTAGTGAAGAGAAGGGCCATATGCACCCCAATATTCATAGCAGCATTGTCCATAATAGCAAAATAGTGGAAGGAAGCTGAGATGCCCTTCAACAGATGACTGGATTAAGAAGTTGTGGTCCATATATACAATGGAATATTACTCAGCCATCAAAAAGAACGATTTCTCAACATTTGCTGCAACAGGGACGGCACTGGAGGAGAAAATGCTAAGTGAAATAAGTCAAGCAGAGAAAGACAATTATCATACGGTTTCACTCATTTATGGAACATAAGAACTAGGAAGATCAGTAGGAGAAGAAAGGGAAGAAGAAGGGGGTAAACAGAAGGAGGAATGAACCATGAGAGACTATGGACTCTGGGAAACAAACTAAGGGCTTCAGAGGGGAGGGAGTAGGGGAATGGGATAGGCTGGTGATGGGTATTAAGGAGGGCGTGTATTGCATGGTGCACTGGGTGTTATACACAACTAATGAATCATGGAACTTTACATCAAAAACTAGGGATGTACTGTATGGTGACTAACATAGTATAATAAAAAATATTATTAAAAAGTATTTTGCTGTCCTATATCTTAGCTTGAATTATCTTTATGTTTTAGTTTTTTAAAGAATTTATTTATTTATTTATTTATTTATTTATTTATTTGAGTGAGTGAGCAAGAGAGAGAGCGAGCAGGAGCGGGGGAGGCACAGAGGGAGAGGGAGAAGCAGACTCCCCACTGAGCAGGGAGCCCAGTGCAATGCAGGGCTCGATCCCAGGACTCCGGATCATGACCTGAGCCAAAGGCAGACACTGAACCAACTGAGCCACCCAGGAGCCTCCATTTTTATGTTTTAAATAGAAAGTTACAGATCACAGTTGAAATCTCTTTGTACCTTTCCCCAAGTTCCCCTCTACTCTGCCATTCTCCTCCAATGAAACTCCCTATTTTTTATATTAGTGGTTATCCTTATGGGGGTGTTCTCCTGCTTTTACCACTTGTGTGTATCTAGAAACAAAATATACTTACTTTGCTTTTTGTGCTTTACAAATTTACATAAATGGTATCTTACTGTAATTTTCTTTCTGCCACATAATTTGTTCATTTTATTTTTATTATTATTTTTAAAGATTTTATTTATTTATTTGACAGAGAGAGAGAGACAGCCAGTGAGAGAGGGAACACAAGCAGGGGGAGTGGGAGAGGAAGAAGCAGGCTCCCAGTGAAGGAGCCTGATATGGGGCTTGATCCCGGGACTCTGGGATCACGCCCTGAGCCGAAGGCAGACGCTTAACGACTGAGCCACCCAGGCGCCCCAATTTGTTCATTTTAAACTTATAAAATGTATGATAAAAATATTTTATATGTTGCATGTGAGAAATACATAATAATAACAAAACCAACACCTGTACGGCCACCACCCACAAGTGAGATATGGCTGGTACTGCTGGAGGACCCCTGTGCCCCTCCCAAATTTCACCCTCCTCTCTCCCATGAGAGGCCACTGCTTCCTTGAACCGAGTGCTTATTGTTTCTTTACATTTCTTTATAACTTGCTATAATATATGTACTCCTGAGAAACATGTCATTTAGTTTTGAATGTGTTTAAGCTTTGTACAGAATACATGTATGTATTCTTCCAAAACTGTTTTCTTTCGATCTCATGTATTTGCACAGTTCATCCATGTTGATGAGCTAAGTTATGGCTCATTGATTTCCTTTCCACTGCTGCCCAGTATTCCATTGGATAAACACACTATACTGTGTACTGCCGCTGGGTATTTAGGTTGTTTCTAGTCTTATAATTACCACAAACGTTGCTGCTATAAATAGTATCGTATTTTTTCCTGGTATACATATGCAAGAATTTCTCTATGGTAATACCTTAGAGTTGTATTTCTGGTTCCTTTTATTATTATATTTATTATTATCGTTTTTCTAAGTGCTTCTACCAGTTTATACCCCCCCCCCCCCCCCCCAAANCCCCCCCCGCCTAAAGTTTGACCGGTTTATTCCTTGACCAATGGTGTGTAAGTGTTCTGGATGTTTCATGGTCTTTTCAACACCTATCCATCTACTGGGGACAAAACGACATCTTGCCAGGGCTTACATTTCCATTTTATCATCTTTTCATACAATTATTGGTTATTTGGAGTTGTTTTCTGTGAAGTGACTGTTGCATCCATTGTCCATTTTTTTTTAAAGATTTTATTTATTTATGTGACAGAGAGGCAGCCAGCGAGAGAGGGAACACAGCAGGGGAGTGGGAGAGGAAGAAGCAGGCTCCCAGCGGAGGAGCCCGATGTGGGACTCGATCCCGGACCCCCAGGATCACGCCCTGAGCCGAAGGCAGATGCTTAACGACTGTGCTACCCAGGCGCCCCCATTGTCCATTTTCCTATTGGGTTTGTCTTTTTCTTACTGATTTCTAAGAACTTTTAATACACTCTGCATATTAATCTTTAATTGGTTATATATGTTGCAAATATTTACTTCTGATTTGTGGCTTGCCTTTTCATTTTTTAAATGCTGTTTTATGATGAAGAAGCATTCTCAATTTTAATGTAGTCAAATCTATCAATCTTTTGCTTTTATAGTTAACACTCTGGGGTTTTATTTAAGAAAACTTCTATTCTGACATAATAAAGATGTTCTCTTACATTTTCTTTCTTTTTTTTTTTTTAACATTTTATTTATTTATTTGACAGAGAGAGAGATAGCCAGCGAGAGAGGGAACACAGGCAGGGGGAGTGGGAGAGGAAGAAGCAGGTTCCCGGTGGAGAAGCCTGATGTGGGGCTCGATCCCAGGACTCCGGGATCACGCCCTGAGCCGAAGGCAGATGCTTAACAACTGAGGCGCCCCTACATTTTCTTCTTAGACTTTAAAGTTTTGCCTTTCATATTTAAATGTCTAATCTACCTGAAATGGAGGTTTGTAATATGGTGTAAGGCCAGGATCCAATTTCAATTTTTTCTTTATAGATAACCAATTGTTCAGTTCCATTTATTGGGAAGCCTATCCTTTTCCCACTTGATCGGCAGTGCTATTCTTTTCCGATGTGCATGGGTATGTTTCTAGGTTTCTTTTAGTCCATGAGTTTGTCTATCTTTGCACTAATTCCATACTGTCTTAACCATCAGAGCTTTATTGAAAATTTTGATGTCTGGGGAGACAAGTATCCCTAGCTGCTTCTTCAGTTATCTTGACTATTCTCAGTTCTCAACTTGCAATATGATTTTTGATACAACAAATTTTATAGGGTTCGTCCATGTAAATACAAAAATAATTCTTTTAAACTGCCATTTTTATGTTTAAGTTATATATATCTTATATTTATGTATTCCATTTATTAATTTGCCATAATTGGTTATCCATTACCTCAATAATGCACATTAAGTGGTTTCCCACCTTTTTCTTTAGCAAATTAGTGGAGTTGTTGTTGTACAGGGTATGCACATCTTCAAATTTACTACATAGTGCAAATTGCTCTCCAAAGTGGTTGAACTCAGTTACACTCCCACCAGAAGTAAAAGAATTTCAGTTTGAGCTGCACCCTTTGAAATACTTAGACTTTTTTTTTTTGCACACTGAAGGGTGTGCAATATTATCTTATAATGTTATGCTTTAATTTGTATTCCCTCTTTCCATGCAAGGGGTTGATTTTGTATGTTTATTACCTATTCAATTTCCTGTTCATTTCATTTGTTCATCTTCTTTTTGGACTACCTATATTCTTAATGATTTGTCCACAGACCATTTTATATCTTAATTACTAGTCCTTTGTTGTTTATACTGACTGAAATTATCTTCTCCAATACTATGCTCCTTTTCCATGGACTGTTTTTGAAGGCCCTCGAACTAAGAATGGTTTTTTCATATTTAAAGGTTGAAAAAGGAGCATATGGAGGAGGAGGAGGAAGAAGAGAAGAAGGGACAGAGATGTATGTGCCTGCAAAATGTAAAATGTTTACTATCTGGCCATTTACAGAAAAAGTTTGCTGAAACTTGCTTTCAATTGTTTCCTTAGCTTTTGGTATTCTTAAATTCAAAGCAGTGTAATGTTGTGGTTTTTTCATTATATTATGGAATATTATCTGACTCTGTTTCTGGCTCTCTGGTTTCATTGGTCTATTCATCTATCACAATGTTATTTACTAGTGTTCCAAAATAAGTCTTGATGTCTGATAACGCAGATGTGTCCCTCTTCCCCACATGCCATCCTATATTCTTCTTTAAATATCAATCAGACCACTTGGTCATAATGATCAAAGTTGATTCAATGCTTGAGCTGATTTTTATGTTTACACGTTTCAACTGCCAGTTAATAAGAATTAAAGGGTTTTCTTTTTCTGGCTGATTATTTTACTGCTATTCTTGACAGGAAGGGGGTATTTTCCAATCCATGGTACATGTGTGTATTAGTGGTAATTAGGAAACTAGCTAGAAGAATCGAACTCATTTTGGGTACATCTGTTTGGCTTTCTTTGCCCTTCTGCTTACTTCTAGTGTAGGAGCTGAGCTCTTAATTAATTACTGCTTATATTGAGTAGCAATGCCCCCCGAGAAGGGCAGCAGCTTGCACTGACGAGAGCATAACAAATAGTAGATGGCTATAAATAGACAACAAAATTTACTGAATGTTTGTGTCTTTAAATATCATTAGGTACATAAAATCAATCTTCTTGGAGATCTATCAATTAAATTCACACAATCATTCCAAATTCTAACTTACTTTAGCAGCAGAGATGGTTCACAGCAAAGGAGTGCCAACTGGACTGTAGTTGAATTTTAGGTGTTTATATTTCATATTTACAAGATTTTAAACAGCTTTATTGAGGCATAATCTATATGTCTTTAAATTGACTCATTATAAGGGTATATTTCAATGATTTTTAACAGATTTATGGAGTTGAGTGACTGTCACAACAATCCAATTTTAGAATATTTCCATTAGCCCAAAAAGTTCCCTCATACGTGTTTGCAATTAATAGGTTAATTAGGCAACCACTAATCTGCTTTCTGTCTCTATAATTTGCCTTCTCTGGACATGTAATACCAATGAAATCATACAATAATTAGCCTTTTGTGTCTGACTTCTTTCACTCTATGTTAGCCTTGTGTTTTGAGATTCATCTATGTCACAGGATGTATCAGTAATTTTTTCCTTTTTATTGCCGAATACTATTCTGTTGTGTGCATATGAACATTTTGTTTATTCATTCACCAGTTAAGATATTTGGACTGTTTCTAGTTTTGGGTGTTAGGAGTGATACTGTTCTGAATATCTGCATACATGTCTTTGTGTGGATGTATGTTTTGATTTCTCTTGGGTAGATTCCCAGGAGTGTAATTGCTGGGTCAAATGGGAAGTTTAACTTTCTAAGAAAAATGCCAGGCTGTTTTCCAAAGTGGCTGCACCATATTAAATTCCCACTGGCAACATATGAGGACTACATTTCTCTCTGTCCATGTTATACTTGCTATTGCCTTTTTAATTATAGCTATTCTTGTGAGTATATAGTGATATATCACTGTGGTTTTAATTTGCATTTCCCTAATAACTAATGATGTTGAATATCTTTCATGAACTCATTAACCACTTGTGTAATTTCTTTGGTGAAATACCTATTCAAATATTTTGGCCATTTTCATATTGGATTATTTGTTTTTTTATCAACATGTTTGGAAAGTTCTTTATATCAGTTGGATAGAAGTTCTTTATCAAATATATAATTCACAAATATTTTCTCCCAATCTATGACTTGTCTTTTCATTTTCTTAATGGTATTTTCTGAAGCGCAAATATTTTAAATTTTGAAGTCCAATTTATCAATTTTTTTCTTTTATAGATCTTGCATTTGGTGTCATTTATAAAAATATGTAGCACAAGCTAAATTGACAAAGATTTTCTCTCAAAAGTTAAGTAATTTTAGCTTTTGCATATATCTGTGATCCATTGTGGGCCAATTTTTTTGTTTATGCTATGAGATGAGAGTCTAAGTTCTTCCTTTTTTTGTCATGTGGATATTGAATTGGACCAGCATCACTCGTTGAAAGTATTACCCTTTTATCATTGAATTGAATTGTCTACAACCTTCATAGAAAATCAGTTCATGGTAAATATGAGGGTTGTTTCTGGACACTTAACCAGTGCCATGCCTTTCCTTGTGCTAATACCACACTGTCTTGATTAGTGGGGTTTCACAGTATATCTTAATTACTAGTCCTTTGTTGTTTATACTGACTGAAATTATCTTCTCCAATACTATGCTGTTTTGTATCTTCTCCAATACTATGCTCCTTTTCCATGGACTGTTTTTGTTTTATTTTATTTATTTTATTTTATTGTAGAGAGAGACAGAGAGAATCTTAAGCAGGCTCCATGCCTGGTGTGGAGCCCAATGTGGGGCTCGATCCCGTGACCCTGAGATCATGACCTGAGCCGAAAACAAAAGTCACACACTTAACTGACTGAGCCACCCAGGTGCCCCAATAGTAAGTTTTAAATTAAGAAATGTAAGTTCTTAATTTGTTCTTCTTTTAAAAACATTGTTTTGGGGGTGCCTGTGTGACTCAGTCAGTTAAGCGTTTGCCGTTGGCTCAGGTCATGAACCCGGAGTCCTGGGACTGAGCCCCATGTCAGGCTTCCTGCTCAGCCAAAGTCTGCTTCTCCCTCTGCCGCTCCTCCTCTCTCTCTCAAATAAATAAATAAAATCTTTAAAAACAACAAACAACAACAAAACATTGTTTTGGCTACTCTAGGTCCTTTGCATTCTCTTTCTTTTCTTTTTTTTTTTTTTAAAGATTATTATTTATTTATTTGGCAGAGGGAGAGAGAACACAAGCAGGGGCAGCAGCAGGCAGAGGGGAAGGGAGAAGAAGGCTCCCCACTGAGCAGAGAGTCTGACATGGGGCTTGATCCCAGGACCCTGGGATCATGACCTGAGCTGAAGGCAGACGCTTAACTGACTGAGCCACCCAGGCATCCCGGTCCTTTGCATTTTCATATAGATTTTTTAAAAAATCAGTTTGTGAATTGCTACAAAAAAGGTTACTGGGAATTTGATAGAAATTATGTTAGATTTATAGATCAATTTAATGAGAATTTCCACCTTGACAATATTGAGACTTGAAACCCATGAGCATGGATTATCTCTCCATTTGTTTAGATCTTTAATTTTTTTCAACGTTTTGTAGTTTTCAGTATACAAGTCTTGCACTTCTTTTGCTAATTTATTCCTAAGTATTTTATCTTCTGTGATGCTACTATAAATTGAATTATTTCCTTAATCACATTTTTGGACTTTTTATTGCTAGCATATGAAATTGATTTTTTATATTGATCTTGTGTCAAGCAATTCTTGCTAAACTTGTTTATTTGTTCTTATTTTATGTGGATTCTTTGGCATTTTCAACATACAGAATCTGAGAACAAAGACAGTTTTACTTCTTCCTTTCAGACCTGGATGACCTTACTTTTTGTTGTTGCTTTGTTTTTGCCTATTTTAACTGTTTAAAACCTCCAGTGCAATGTAAAAGAAATGATAAGAGTGGACATTGTTGCCCTGATTTTGATTCTGGTGGGAAAAGCATTCACTTTTTCACTAGTAAGTAAAATGTTAGCTATGGGTTTTCCCCAAATGCCCTTTATCCTCCTAATCTTAATCTGTTGAGAGTTTTTATCACAAATGAGTGTTAGATTTTGTCAAATGCTTTTTCTGCATCTATTTAGATGATCATGTGGACTTTGTCCTTTATTCTATTAATATACCATTTTATATTAATTTATTTTAAAATGTTAAGCCAACCTTGTATTCTGGGGCTAAATCCCACTTGGTCATGGTATATCATCCTTTTTCTATATTTCTGGATTCAGCTTGTTAATATCTTGTTAAGGATTAATGCATCCGTATACATTAGAGGTATCAGTTTATGATTTTCTTTTTTTAAGATGTCTTTGTCTGGCTTTGATATTAGGGCAACCCAGAAAGAGTTGGGAAGTGTATTCTTCTCCATTTTCTGAAAGAGTTTTGAGAAAGATTGATACTATATCTTCTTTAATTATTTGATATTATATCTTCTTTAACACTTGAAGTCGTTAGGTTCTTAGCTTTCTTTGTAAGAAGCTGTATGTAGACTAGGGATACATGGATAGGTTAGTCAGTTGAGCATCTGACTCTTGATTTTGGCTCAGGTCATGATCTTGGGGTCATGAGATCGAACCCCGCATCAGGCTCCATGCTGAGCATGGTGCCTGCTTGGGATTCTCTCTCTCCCTAGATTCCTTATCTCCCTCACCCTCTGCCCCCCTCTCCACTCGTGCTCTCTCTCTCTTTAAAAAAAAAAAAAAAAGAAGTTGTAAACTAATTCAATTTCTCTGTTTCTTAGAGTCTTATTTAGATTTTTCATTTTTTAAATAAGTATTGGTAATTTTTGGCTTTCTAAGAATTTGTCCATTTTATCTAGTTTTTTTGTGCATAATTTTTTTTAAATAATCCTTCTAATCTCTGTAGGATCAGTAATGATGTCCTCTCTTTCGTTTCTGATTTTGGAAATTTGTGTTTTCTCTGAAATTCTTCTTCATAGGTCTAGGTAAATACTTCTCAACTTTATTGATCTTTTTTGAAGACCCAATCTGGATTTCATTGATTTTTCTTTAAAGTTTTTCTGTTTTTCTGTTTCATGATTTCTCTTCTAATCTTTATAACTTTCTTTTTTCTACTTGCTTTGTATTTAGATTGTTCTTTTTCCCCCCTATTTTCTTAGTGTGGAAGAAGGTTATTGACCTAAGAACTTTCTTCTCTTCTACTGCAGGCATTTAATGCTATAAGTATCCATTTAAGCTCTGCTTTTTCTTATTCCCACACATTTTGATACATAGTGTTTTCATTTACACCCAGCTCAATGTATTTTCTAATTGCCCTAGTGATTTCTTCTTTAACCCATGGGTTATTTGGAAGTGTGTTGTTTAATTTCCAAATACTATCTGGATTTCCCAGATTTCTTTTTGTTGTTGATTTCTAATTTAATTCCATTGTAGTCAGTAAACACACTTTATATACTTAAACTGTTTAAATACATTGGGACTTGTTTTATGGCCTATCACTGGGTCTTTCCTAGGGCATGTTCCATAGGCACTTGAAAAGAATGTGTGTCTGCAGTCAAGAGTATTCTGTATGTGCTAGAATGAATTGGTTGATAGTGTTGTGCAGCCCATCTATATCTTTGCTGATTTCATATCTAGTTTTTCTTTCAGTTATTGAGGGGGTATTGAAATATCCAACTAGTACTGTGAAACTATTTATCTCAACTTCAATTCTGTTAGTTTTTGCTTCATGTATTTGCTCTGTTTTTGGTATGTATACATTTGTAATTGTTTTAATTCCTCATGTACTGATCCTCTTCTCATTAAGAAAAATTCCTTTATTGTACAATACTTTTTGTATTCCAGTTTATTTTGTTTAATATTAATATAGCCGCTTGAGCTCTCTAATGGATACTGTTTTGAATATCTTTTACCATTACTTTACTTTCAATCTTTTTGTGTCTTGGAATCTTTGTGTAGTTTACCTCTTGTAGACAGCATATAGGTGGATCTTGGATTTTTTTTTTTTTTAAATTTTTATTTTTTTTAAAGATTTTATTTATTTATTTGACAGAGATAGAGACAGCCAGCGAGAGAGGGAACACAAGCAGGGGGAGTGGGAGAGGAAGAAGCAGGCTCATAGCAGAGGAGCCTGATGTGGGGCTCGATCCCACAACGCCGGGATCACGCCCTGAGCCGAAGGCAGACGCTCAACCGCTGTGCCACCCAGGCGCCCCTGGATCTTGGATTTTTAATCCAATATATCAATATTTGCCTTTTGTTTGGAGTGTTAGACTTGACTGGAGTTTTGCTCAGTCCCCTGGAGCTAAAATAGCTTCTGTTCTCTGCTGATGGTCTGAGGGTAGATAGGGGCCACTTTCAAAGTTCAGCCCATTTTTCTGTCTTCTCCAAGCTTTTTCTTTCCACCTGGCCTTTTTGCATTTCCCCTGTGTCTTCTGTATAACGCTATGGTTGGCCAGGACTATATGCCTCGCTTGGGCTGTCTCCAGTCTCTGCTGTGTATGCACATCAACTCAGCCGGGAATATGCTTACCCCAGTCACAAATGCAACCTTGGGTTACTAGAGCCACCTTCACCCACTGCCAAGATTGTCACTTCTGGACTATGTGGATGGATGTAGCTGTCATCCACTGCTCCAAATCAAGCAAGGTCCTTGTGGCTGCAAAGATCCTGAACCTCATGGCCTGTCCTGTCCTGCCAAAACATTTTCTACTGACCTGGGGAGGGAAATGGAAGCAGCCCAGGCAAGAATGCCAGACTCCTGCTGGTCTTCATAGTTTTATGTGCAGATGTTTCTTACATTTTTGTATGCCTTTGGTCAATTTCCAAGGCAATGAAATAGTTGTTTTTGTCAAATTTGCCCAGCTTTATAGTTGCTTTTTGAAGGTGGGAGTTGTTGACCTCCTCGCTTGGTCATAGCCAGAAATCTCACTAACAAAGCCAGGGGCACTGAAACCTATTTCCTCCAGGGCAACAGGAAGTTTCAGTATTGAACATTGCCTGTTAGATCCTGAAGCCTGCTCTGATCTCACTTATTACAGAGCAGAGTTGCACAATACTGGTTTATCTGCCATCCTAATCTAAGGGAGTTTAGTTAATGAAATGGTAAAAAACCTTCACCAGAGGCATTTTCCCCGATACACAATCCTCAGCAGAGACTTGTAGATGGAATTTCAGTGTATTAGTAGATAGATTTTTATGTGTTTTAACACTCATGACTTCAAGTTTTATGGCATCCCTAGTAGGAGATGGAAGGTAAGATTTTTCATGACCACTTTATAACTGGGATAACTGTGTCTTTTAAAGATGACTAATAATGACACTTGTTGAATGCTTAGGTACCTGGCATTGTACTAATTGTTTCACCTACATCAACTATAAGTTAGGTATTATTACAAGCCACATTTTGTAGTTGGGAAAATAACCTACCAGGAGCTACTAGCTAATAACTGGGCTCTGAAGCCAAGTGGTGGAGAACCAGAGCCTAATTCCTTATTACCTATATTCTGTGGCTTTGTGACAATTCTTGAAAGTTATAGGCCTGGACATGACCAATCAATAGAAAGATGGTGAGTTGCAACCTATTTCAACATTAAAGACAGGAACAAGGAGACAGTGTTTATGCCCAGATCAGACATGGAAAGTAAAACTATCTTGGTATAACTAATATTTACTTCCCTAGATTCGCATGATTGGAGTCACTCATGACAAACTTTAAGCACATCCAGCCCTCTAAGTGACTCACAATGAATGTGATGGCAGGGCTTGGAGAGGGCAACCTCTCCTAAGGACAGCACCTCCCACCTGTGGGTGGGCTAGGCATCCCTTACTGGGAAAGTCCTTCTTTCTCAATGAGTTTCCTCATTTTAAGAATGAGGAAATTGAAGTTTAAAGAACTGACCTGCCCCTGAAGCCTCTGAAAGCCAGTTTAAGCATTACCTCTTCCTTGAAGTTTTCCTTGTAAGAACACTAATCCTTACTGCTCTCCTGTCTCTGAGTTCCTTCAATGTGATCTGTATGCTTCATTCAGGGAACCCTGTTCTGGGTGGTTGAGTGGTTTTATTCTTACAGGGTAGATTAGAGCCAAGGCACGGGTTGGAGCCCAAATGAGGCAGTTACCTTTTCCCAAAGAACAACTGCTCTACCACTCTGTGCACTGAAGTGAAGGGCAGTGTGGCCGCTTGTCCTATTTCCGGGGAAACATCTCAAACACAGGGCCTTCTAATAGGGGGCATCAGCTTCCACTTATATATATAATTATTACTCTCTCCCTGTCTCTTTCTTTCTCTCATTTTCCATCTCTTGCAAATACAGAAACAAATAGGATAATGGGATAAAAATGAAAGCTCCCCCAAACTGAGCTTCATCTCCCTATATTGGAAGGAGAGAATTTTTCCCTTCCCTTCCCTTCTCCTCCTCGCTCTCTCGCCCTGTGAGAATGGGCAGATAAATGTATCATGGGCATCCCTATTGGAATGTCAGGGATCCTAGGAGCTAGAGACCATGGGAACCTGATAGGTAAAAGTCGCTAAAGTACAGGGATTTGAAACAAGTCCTCCAGTCATTTATGATTAGTTCCCTCCTATTTCTTTCCTTGTATATTTCTTAATCTAATGTGATGATGAATTGGGTTGGCGAAAAGCCTTTTAAAATAAAATAAAATAAAATAAAATGAAATAAAATAAAATAAGATAAAACAAAACAAAACAAAACAACCTTGTTTTGTATGCTCTAGTCCCTATTCCAGACTAGAAATAGTTCTGCAGTAATTATGCATAATACTATAGACTTGATAATGATGAGTCTATGCATATGTATGACTGAAAAGGGCTCATTCACAATTTGTACCAGTTTTTTGTACCAAAGGGACAGTGGATGTTGATTCTAGTATTGTGGACTATAGCTGTAGTTTGCAGTTGACTTTTTACATCATCATGCACTGTCTGACACATGGATTAAAAACAAACTCTACTTTGAATGGCCAAAATAAAAAATATAAGAAACAACAAGTGCTAGCAAGGATGTGGAGAAAAAAGAACACTCATGTACTGTTGGTGGAAATGCAAATTTGTTTGGCCACTACGGAAAACAGTATGGAGGTCCCTCAAAAAATTAAAAATAGAATTACCCTGTGATCCAGTAATTCCACCACTGGGTATTTACCCAAAGAACACAAAAACACTAATTTGAAAGATACATGTTACAGCATTGTTTACAATGTCAGATTATGGAAGCAACTCACGTGTCCATCAATAGACAAATGGATAAAGATGTGGTATATATAATATACACAATGGAATATTACTCCACCATAAAAAAGAATGAAATTTTGCCATCTGCCACAATATTGATGGATCTAGAGGCCATAATGCTAAGTGAAATAAATCAGAGAAAGATAAATACCATACGATTTCACTCATATGTAGAATTTAAGAAACAAAACAAATCAACAAAGAAAAAAAGAGACAAAACAAAAAACGGTCTTGGGCGTGGACCCAACATGGGGCTTGAACTCACAACCCTGAGATCAAGACCTGAGCTGGGTTCAAGAATCTTAACCTACTAAGCCACCCAGGCACCCTCTAAAAAACAGACTTTTAAGTATAGAGAACAAACTAATGATTACCAGAAGGGATGTGGATGGGGGGATGGGTGAAGCAGGTGAAGAGGATTAAGAGACCACTTATCATGATGAGCACTGTGTAATGTATAGAATTGTGGAATCACTCTATTGTACACCTGAAACTAATGTAACACTGTATGTTAACTATACTGGAATTAAAATTAAAAAAAAAAAAAACACTCTACTCCATCTCTCAGTAGTGCAAGCCACCTTGGCTGGCCCTTAAGCCTTATAATACTCATTGGCAGAGTGTGGGCAACTCTCGCATATTATGTACCATTAAGAAGGCACCAAAAACTCATTGCTCATTACTTTTTGCCTTTGCCCTCTCTCATTCCCTCATTGATACAGTAACTCCAAGTCCAAAGTTTACTTTGTCATGACCAGGACTGTGCCCAGAGGATCCACGTGTTTCCTAATGCCCCAAATCTTCTCTTGCCATCTTGTCCCATCCTTGTTTCTACCTCTCCAACCTTAGGAGTAAAAAGTAAAGAATCTAGCCGTGGGAGAAATTCTAGCCCAAACTCAGTATTTTCTTCTAAGATTTCTAAAAGTTAACACAACTTGTTGAACTTCTAGAGTTTAATCAGGCCACTATCTGGATTCTTTTGGGACCATAAGTTCTCTGTCTTGAACAACTTAAGGATGAATGGTAACCACAGCCTGGACTGCAGCTAAAGGAAGAATGGGCATGGCCATGCCCTTTACATGTGTCTAGTAATGGCTTTAGCTTGACATTAAGGCAGACAGTTGTTTATTATTTAATGAGTTATATAGGCAGATATTAAGAAGAGCCAAATGTGACCCAGCCCTGTCCATTATCCCAGGGCACCTATAGGTGGTGGTAATATGGCTTCTGATGCTCTTAGGAGAAGAAAAGCACTGATGTGACTTTATAAAAGACAAAGTGATGGCCCTCCTGAGTTTTCTCTGAGGTAGTTATTCTCAGAAAACACAATCAAAAACAGTTGAAGTGCTTTGGTCACCTCAGCTTAGGCACCCATCAGTTTGAGGTGGGTCATTGCAACAGTATGAGAAAGACTGGCTGGAATTAGTGCCTGCAAGATTAAAGAGGGGTAAGTGCTGGGAAAGGTCTAGGCCCGCAGGCAGGACAGGACATTCAAGGGGTAGAGCAACAGAGGACAGATGGTGCAGTGGCCCAGGCAGAGGTGGTAGTGGTGGGGCTGTTGTTCATAGCACAGGCTGTCTAACACAAACAAATGGATATTATCTGACAGCTGGGGATAGTGCTGCCATGGAGAAACCAACACTGGGAGAGTCTTAACAGTCTGGGCAGCGTCAGGAAAGCCAGTGGGCAAGAGTCTATAGTTGATCAGAGGCATTTACTAGACCTGGGACACAAATTGAGGAATGCATTTCCGGAAGTTATGAGAAGGGGGGCACAAAGTCACAGACAGGTGAGAAACAAGGGAGTCTTAAGGCTGGATATTGTGGTAATCTTCCTAGGCTGTTGCTAAAACAGTATCCGTCTGATGTGGCCTTAGCTCTGAGGAGTAGAGGCAACTGGAGCTGAGGAAGATTATGGACAGACCCAAAGAAGTCTCAGTCCCACATCACAGAGCTCTGATAGCTTGTATCTTGATTTAAGTGTCATGACTTACTTGGCTGAGAGCTGGCAGAGAAGGAAGGTGGGCTGGTCACAGGGGTCAAAGGTCAATAGAAACAAACAGGTTGGGCAAAAGCACAGTTACCTAAAATGAAGTCTGAATTGAGTGGGTCAGTACTGAGGAGTCATTGCAGAAGTAAAGACTTGAAACCAAATCTTGCGGCATAAAAGGTTTCAAGACTAGTGGCTCATTGGATGGAGAAGGAACTGTTACAGATAGAATAGCAGGGAAGGATGCACTTGTTCAGGTGCCATTAGGACATTGTGGGTTAAGGGGTTATAGAACATCTGTCTTTTTTGGGATGCAGAATATAGTTGTGTCTTGTTTTTTAATTTTAATTTTATTTTTATTTTTTATCCTATCAGAAAACCTTTGCCTTTAAATTAGACTATTTAGACCATGCATATGAAACGTGATTATTGATATGGTTTTATTTAAATCTAGTGTCTTGGGGCACCTGCGTGGCTCAGTCAGTTAAGTGATTAAGCATCAGCCTTTGGCTCAGGTCATGTTCCTAGAGTCCTGGGGTCGTCCCCTGCTCAGCAGGGAGCCCGTTTCTCCCTCTCCCTCTGCCTGTTGCTCCCCTTGCTTGTGTGTGCCCTCTCTCTCTGTCAAATGAATAAGTAAAAATCTTTTAAAAAATAAATCTAGTGTCTTGTCATATATTTTATATTTATCCCATCTGTTCTTTGTTCTCTCATTTTCTGCCTTCTGTTGGACTTCTTGAACATTAAAAAAAATAATTTCATTTTAGCTCCTATGTTGGTTTATTAGCTTTAACTCTTCATTATGTTTTTATGGTGGTTGAGTTATGATTTAGCCTATCACAATCTACCTTCAAATGATGTGATATCACTTCATGTATAACACAAGAAACTTACAACAGTATATTTCTATTTTTCTCCTTACAGCCTTTGTGATATCAGTGTCCCACATTTATTTTTTATTTTTTAAAAGATTTATTTACTTATTTGAGACAGAGAGAGTGAGAAGAGACGACAGAGGGGGGAGGGAGAGGGAGAGAATCCAAGCAGACTCCCTGCTGAGTGGGGAGCCTGACATGGGGCTCAATCCCACGACCCTGAGATCATGACCTGAGCCGAAATCAAGTCAGACTCTCAACCAACTGAACCACCCAGGCACCCCTATTTATACATGTTTTAAAGCAATATTATCATATGCCTTGCTGCAGTTTTCTTCATGTTTCTTTTCTCGGGGGTCAGAGGCCATCTTAGATTTGCGTGTTTATAGTTTTTATCAAATTTGGAAATTTCTTGACCTTTGTATCTTCAAATGTTTGTTTCTGTTCTCTGCTCTTTTTGTGACTCTCGTTACATATATATTAGGTTGCTTTAAGTTGTTCTAGAATTCACTGATGTTCTGTTTATTTTTTCCCCCCAGTATTCTCTCTGGGTTTCATTTTGGATAATTCCTATTGTTATGCCCTCACGTTCACTAATCTTTTCTTCTGTCATGTCTAATCTTCTGTTAACACCATCCCAGTGTATTTTTCATCTCAGACATTGACGTTTTCATTTCTAGAAGTTTGATTTGGGTCTTTTTTCTGTAGTCCATGTCTCTATTTATCATGTTCTATCTTTCTTCTAGGCTCTCAAGCATATGGGATATAGTTATAATAATTGTCTTAATGTGCTTAACTATTAATTCTATCATTTGTATTACTTCAAAGCAGGTTTCTATTAATTGCTTTTCTCTCCCTTCGTTGCATATTTTGCTGCTTCTTTATATGTCTGGTAGTTGGGATGCCAGACTGTGAATTTTCAGGGCCGAATATTTTCATATTCCTATAAATATACTTGAATTTTCTTTTGGGATGCAGTTACTTGGAAAGAGCTTGATACTTTGAGATCTTGCTCTTAAGTTTTGTCAAGTAAGACTAGCGGTGTTTTAGTCTAGGGATAATTTTGTTTCACGACTGAGGCAAAACTCTTCCGAGTTCTCTAATTGATATTTCATGAATTGTGAGGTTTTTCACTTTGACTAGTGGGAAGAACTTTCCTAGCCCTGTGTGAACTTAGGGGATTATTCCCTCTTATCCTTCTGTGTGACCCTTTCCCTGGCTTTAGGTGATTTCCTCACATGCAAGTGAAGAAAGGCTTGCTGTCATTGTGTGTAGCTCCTTGGTCTTCAGTACTCTATCCTGAGAACTCACTCAGTTACCTTGGCTTCCTTGGACCACCTGCCTTATCTATTCAATATAGGGAGATTGTGAGGTTCTCCTTGGGCTCTCCTCCCTGTTCTACATCTTGAATACTCTCTGCAGGCAGTATTGGGGCAAATTTTGTTTATTTTCCCCTCTCAGGATCACTGTCCTTCATTGCCTGATGTCCATGTCTTGAAATCACATTTTAGTTGTTTCAAACAGGAGGTAAATCCAATCCTCATGATTCGTCTGGCCAGAAGCAGAAGTTCATTTGTGTTTCCAAATGTTTTACATCCATAAAGCTTGTTTTTTTTAGGTGAGAGACAGGAGAGTCTTCTGAACCTCAGTGCTCACCAGTGAACAGGGTTGAGGCACACACTATATTACCAGGCTTGGAAACATGTTCTCTGATCTATCTCTAACCTTAGTAATATGCCTTGATTAACTTGCTTCGTTCTTGTTCTATATTTTGCCTTAAACTCTGGTAACCAAAATTCTTTAGCTTCTTCCTTGTCCTCCCAGAGAGCAGAAAATCTCTTGATAAACCCAGTTCCCAAATTCCTACCCAACAATATATATTCTATCCACACCTACTAACTTGACATTTATTCTTTCTTTCTTTCATTCATCAAGTATTTACAGAGTGCCTATTGGCACTTTGCTAGGTATCAGGAATATAATTGTAAGCAAAATTAGACACTATCCCCACTTGCATGGTTATTCCAGATATTTTCTAACCACAATAATCAATAAGCATTGAAATTTACACATTTGGCCTTATCTGACTCTAGATTTAACCACAGTGATTATAGTACAAAAGCACTTCACTTCCTTTTTCAATTATGTAGTACCCTCAGTTGGAGCAAGACCATGAACATTTAGGTTAACTTTTAAAGGCTGCTCAGAGCCATGTCATTTCCTGTGGTATCAAATTACTGAAAAGGCCATCACAGGGTCAGTTATCCAATTTTGCTCATAGGTCCTGAGTTAGAAACTGAGTTTCCTTTTTCTCATCTGGCTCCATGTTTTAAGAAAATTTCCACTTAGCTTAAATTTCACCACTTGGGATCTGTTTAGGCATATACTCAGCAAGGTTACAATATGAAAGGTCATCACTTAGTCATTTACTTGAACTGATAAATAACTCAGCTGATACCATTTCCTGGTTTGTCCCTTCCTTAGGCCTCTGATCCCTAGGACAGGGAGTGTGACTCCTAGTTTTTGTTTTTTTCATTCCTCTACCCTGAACCCTCACTGCCACCTGGCACCTATCGCACCTCCAACACACATCCACTTATTTTTTTAATTTTAATGTTTTTTTAATGTATTATGTTAGTCACCAAACAGTACATCCCTGGTTTCTGATGTAAAGTTCAATGATTCATTAGTTGCGTATAACACCCAGTGCACCATGCAATATGTGCCCTCCTTACTACCCATAACCAGTCTACCCCATTCCCCCTCCCCCTCCCCTCTGAAGCCCTCAGTTTGTTTCTCAGAGTCCATAGTCTCTCATGCTTCATTCCGCCTTCTGATTACCCCCCTTTCTTTATCCCTTTCTTCCCCTACCGATCTTCCCAGTTCTTATGTTCCATAGATGAGAGAAATCATATGATAATTGTCTTTCTCTGCTTACTTATTTCACTTAGCATTATCTCCTCCAGTGCCGTCCATGTTGCAGCAAATGTTGAGAACTTGTTCTTTCTGATAGCTGAGTAATACTCCATTGTATATATGGACCACAGCTTCTTAATCCAGTCATCTGTTGAAGGGCATCTCAGTTCCTTCCACGATTTAGCTATTGTGGACAATGCTGCTATGAATATTGGGGTGCATATGGCCCTTCTCTTCACTACATCTGTATCTTTGGGGTAAACACCCAGTAGTGCAATGGCTGGATCACAGGGTAGTTCAATTTTTAACTTTTTAAGGGACCTCCACACTGTTTTCCAGAGTGGCTGTACCAACTTGCATTCCCACCAACAATGTAGGAGGGATCCCCTTTCTCCACATCCTCTCCAACAATTGTTGTTTCTTGCCTTGTCTATCTTTGCCATTCTAACTGGCGTAAGGTGGTATCTCAGTGTGGTTTTGATTTGAATTTCCCTGATGGCTAATGATTTTGAACATTTTTTCATGTGTCTGTTAGCCATTTGTATGTCTTCATTGGAAAAGTGTCTGTTCATATCTTCTGCCCATTTTATGATTTGTTTATTTGTTTCTCGTGTATTGAGTTTGAGAAGTTCTTTGTAGATCTTGGATACCAGTCCTTTATCTGTGGTGTCCTTTGCAAATATATTCTCCCATTCCGTGGGCTGTCTCTTAGTTTTTTTGACTGTTTCCTTGGCTGTGCAGAAGCTCTTTATCCTGATAAAGTCCCATAAGTTCATTTTATCTTTTATTTCTCTTGCCTTTGGAGATGTGTCGTGAAAAAGGTTGCTCTGGCCGATGTCATAGAAGTTGTTGCCTATGTTCTCCTCTAGAATTTTGATGGATTCCTGTCTCACATTGAGGTCTTTCATCCATTTGGAGTTTATTTTTGTGTATGGTGTGAGAGAGTGGTCAAGTTTCATTCTTTTGCATGTAGCTGTCCAATTTTCCCAGCACCATTTATTGAAGAGACTGTCTTTTTTCCACCGGATGTTTTTTCCTGCTTTATCAAAGATTAGTTGCCCAAAGAGCCGAGGGTCCATTTCTGGGTTCTCTATTCTGTTCCATTGGTCGATGTGTCTGTTTTTGTGCCAGTACCATGCTGTCTTTGTGATCACAGCTTTGTAGTACAGCTCGAAATCCGGCATTGTGATGCCCCCAGCTTTGTTTTTCCTTTTCAACAGTTCCTTGGAGATTCGGGGCTTTTTCTGGTTCCACACAAATTTAAGGACTATTTGTTCCAGTTCTTTGAAAAATGCCCTCAGTATTTTGATCGGGATAGCATTGAACGTGTAGATTGCTCTGGGTAGCATGGACATTTTAACTATGTTAATTCTTCCAATCCATGAGCATGGAATATTTTTCCATCTTTTTATGTCTTCCTCAATATCTTTCAAAAGTGATCTATAGTTTCTAGGATATAGGTCCTTTACGTCTCTGGTTAAGTTAATTCCAAGGTAACGCATGGTTTTTGGTGTTATTGTAAATGGGATGGATTCCCTAATTTCTCTTTCTTCAGTCTCGTTATTCGTGTATAGAAATGCAACTGATTTCTGAGCATTGATTTTACATCCCGCCATCTTACTGAATTGCTCTATAACTTCTAATAGTTTGGGAGGGGATTCTTTTGGGTTTTCCATATAGAGTATCATGTCATCTGCAAAGAGAGACAGTTTGACTTCTTCTTTGCCGATTTGGATACCTTTGATCCCTTTTTGTCTTCTGATTGCTGTTGCAAGGACTTCTAGTACTATGTTGAATAATAGTGGCGAGAGTGGGCATCCTTGTCGTGTTCCTGATCTTAAGGGAAAGGCTTCCAGCTTTTCCCCATTGAGAATAATGCTTGCAGTAGGCTTTTCATAGATGGCTTTTATGAGATTGAGGAATGTACCCTCTATCTCTACACTTTGAAGGGTTTTAATCAGGAAAGGATGCTGTATTTTGTCAAATGCTTTTTCTGCATCAATTGAGAGGATCATATGGTTCTTGAGTCTTTTCTTGTTGATATGATGTATCACATTGATTGATTTGCGAGTGTTGAACCATGCTTGCATCCCAGGTATGAATCCCACTTGGTCATGATGGATAATCCTTTTAATGTACTGTTGGATTCTATTAGCAAGGATCTTGTTGAGGATTTTGGCATCCATATTCATTAGAGAAATCGGTCTGTAATTCTCCTTTTTGAGGGGGTCTTTGCCTGGTTTGGGGATCAAGGTAATATTAGCCTCATAGAATGAGTTTGGTAGCTTTCCTTCTGTTTCTATTTTTTGAAATAGCTTTAGGAGAATAGGTATTATTTCTTCTTTGAATGTTTGGTAGAATTCCCCAGGAAAACCGTCTGGGCCTGGAGTTTTATTATTTGGAAGGTTGTTTATCACTGACTCAATTTCTTCATAGTTAATTGGCCTATTTAAGAAATCTATTTCTTCCTGTTTCAGTCTTGGTAGTTTATAGGTTTCCAGGAAGGCCTCCATCTCTTCCAGATTGCTTAATTTATTGGCATAAAGCTGTTGATAAAAGTTTCTAATAATCCTTCCAATTTCATTGGTGTTGGTTGTGACCTCTCCTTTTTCATTCATAATTTTA
>NC_048221.1:65346617-65365986 GCF_002007445.2 Ailuropoda melanoleuca | reverse complement strand
GATTCTTTCAAAGAACCAGCTTCTAGTTCTGTTGATGTGCTCTACTGTACTCCTGGTTTCTAATTCATTGATCTCTGCTCTAATCTTGGTCAATTGCTTCCTCGTGTGTGGATTAGGCCTGTCCCTCTGTTGCTGTTCCAGCTTCTTGAGGTGAGAATATAAAAATTGCATTTTAGATTTTTCTATTCTTTTGAGTGAGGCTTGGATGGCTATGTATTTCCCCCTTAGGACTGCCTTTGCAGTATCCCATAGGTTTTAGACCATTGTGTTTTCATTCTCGTTGGTCTCCATAAATTGTTTAAATTGATTTTTGATTTCCTGGTTTATCAAATCATTCCCGAGCAGGATGGTTCTTAGTCTCCAAGTGTTTGAGTTTCTTCCAAATTTTTCCTTGTGGCTGAGTTCCAATTTCAAAGCGTTGTGGTCTGAGAATATTCAGGGAATAATTTCAGTCTTTTGGTATCGGTTTTGTGACCCAGAACATGGTCTATTCTTGAGAATGTTCCATGGGCAATAGAATAGAATCAGTATTCTTTGGTTCTGGGGTGTAGTGTTCTATATATATCTATGAGGTCTAACTCGTCGAGTATGGCATTCAATGCCCTTGTTTCTTTGTCGATTTTCTGCATGGGTGCTCTGTCTATTTCTGATAGTGGAGTGTTGAGGTCCCCTACTGTTAATGTATTGTTATCTATATGTCTCTTTATTCTAGTTAAGCGTTGGCTTGTGTATTTTGCTGCTCCCCTGTTGGGGGCATATATATTTATAATTGTCATATCCACTTGTTGGATACATCCTTTAAGAATAATATGGTGCCCTTCTGTGTCTCTAACTATAGTCTTTAGTTTAAAATCCATTCTGTCTGATATGAGAATTGCTACCCCAGCTTTCTTTTGAGGTCCATTGGCATGAAAGATGGTATTCCATCCCTTTACATTCAGTCTGAACGTATCTTTAGGTTCAAAATGAGTCTCTTGTAGGCAGCAAATGGATGGGTCATGTCTTTTTATCCAATCTGCAACCCTGTGGCGTTTTATGGGAGTGTTTAGGCCATTTACATTGAGAGCAATTATTGAGAGATATGATTTTAATGATGCCATGTTGCCAGTAAAGTCTTTGCTTCTATAGATTGTGACTTTCTGTTCTGTATCACTCTTGGGGTCTTTTTACTTTTATAAAACCCCCCCTTAATATCTCCTGTAAGGCTGGTTTCATGGTTACAAAATTGGTCAATGACTGGTGATTCTGGAAGGTCTTTATCTCTCCATCAATTCTGAATGACAGCCTTGCTGGATAAAAGATCCTTGGCTGCATGTTTTTTTCTGAAAGAGCTTTAAAAATGCCCCCCCAAGCCTTTCTCTCATTCCAGGTCTGTGTAGACAGGTCTGACGTAATTTTGATAACTTTGCCTTGGTACGTGAGAAATTTCTTTGCCCTGACTGCTTTCAATACTGTATCCTTGGATCTAATATTTGCAAATTGCACTATGATGTGACGTGGCGTAGGTTTGTCGTGGTTGAGCTTGGGAGGGGTCCTCTCTGCCTCTTGGACGTGAATGTTTGCTTCCCTTGCTACATTAGGGAAGTTTTCAGCTACAATTTGTTCAAATATCTCTTCTAGACCTCTGTTTTTCTCCACCCCCTCGGGGATGCCGATGATTCTGACATTGGAATGTTTCATTGAATCAGTAATCTCCCGTAACCTACATTCCTGAGCGTGGATTTTTTTGAGTCCAGATTCTATTTTACTTTCTCTTCTACTAACCCATCTTCCAATTCGCTGATACGTTCTTCTGCCTCATTCACCCTGGCCGTCAGAGCCTCTAGTTTTGACTGCATTTGGCTCATAGAATTTTTCATTTCTGCCAGATTCTCTCTCAATACCGCCCTTAGAGATTCTATATTCTCATTAACATTTTCGTTAATACTTTTTTCAAGTCTACACACCATCTTGACCATTGTTACTCTGAATTCCATTTCCGATAATTTGGTTATATCCATATCCATTAGTTCTGTGGCAGAGGTTACACGCTCATTGTCTTTTCTTTGCTGGGGGGGCGGATTTCTCCTTCTCGTCATTCTGATGAGCAGAGGTTATGGGGTTGTCCAGAGCCCAAATTATTGACCAGGACCCAGGCCTTGCACACTTGTTTTATGGGATCTTAGGGATGTGGGCTTCTTGATTTTTCAGCCTGCCTTCTGGGGGAGGGGCCTGTCGTGCCGATACTCAGGCAACCCTGTTTGGGTAGGGTCTCCGTGTCCCCTGCGAGGGGGGATGGGCGTGGGCACACTGTGAGCCGTTCTTTCCAGGCTTTTGTTCTCTGGCGGCTTTCCCTGGCGGTCTGCTGTGCCTCTTCTGAGAGTCAGAGAAGCAGTGGCCGAATCTCAGCCTCTGTCTCAGAACAGAGGGATCGCGGACTGGCCGGTGCTACTCTGTCCTTTGTGTTTCTAACACCGCCAGCCACCAGCCATCCCACGTGCTCCGGAGCTCCCATTCTCAGTCTGGTTCCAGTGAACACACCGGAGCTCCGGCCCTCAGACTGGTCGCGCGCGTTCCCCGGCTCACGATCTCAGTCTGCTCTCTCGCGGGTGCGGGTCCGCAGTCCGCCCGCTCCCCCGTGCAGGTGGCTACCGCTTCCCAGCGCCCGAACGTGGCAGCTCCCTCCCCCTTCCGTTTATCTTCTGATATCTGTGCGCGGTTTCACGGCTCCCCGCTTTGTACCGCAATACTCAGTGCTGGAGATGTTCATTTGTAGAGATCCAGATGTATCTTCCTGCGTCTCAGGCTAATTCCGTGGATGTTCAGTCTGGTCTGGTACCTATCCAACTGGACTCAGGGGACCGGCTGAAAAAGGGGTCCCCCATTCCCCACCATCTTAACTCCACACATCCACTTATTAGAAAGGAACACTCATACCTACTCTTCCCATTATCTATGAGGTGACATCCTCTTGAGTATCACTCCTGGCCTATTGCCCTATCCCTTATTCATTCCTCCACGGTTTCCTTGATTTATAGGTGACAGCTATTGGTCTATGTTCTCCACTGAAAGGATCTAATATAAAAGGCTCTAAGCAATGAAGTACCAATTTCTCTTTTCCTTCTCTGCCCAGACCAGTATGAGGCACAACCTTGGATAAGAGGGTATGCTTGCAAACATGTTTTCCCTCATGTGGGCTTGCCATGATCAGGATTTGGGGGTAGGAGGACATGTGTGAGAGAAGTATGGAGAGTATGTTAGTAAGCCAATGTGAGTTGCTCACTTACACCACATCCTCCAATCCAGCTTTTATTGGTAACAAAGTGAGATTTTGATCACCATCTGCTTATTCATGCATTTACCATTCAATTGGGTCTACACACAAGGGAAGAAGAAATCATCTCATCTGGAGCATTGCCTACAGTGAACAGGTGATAAATGGCAGTAACTAACTTAGGAGCTAGAGAGGGAAAGATCATGTTTATAGGTGACATGTCGCCTAGATTCATAGTCTATAAGAATATGAATGACAAGATCCAGTTCCTGCACCACTGGGTGGCAGAAATTCTCCCATGTAATTAGCCCTTCATTCGCTATTGGTTGCCTATCATCCAATGTGCTTTAATAGTGAGGAGGGTACAGTGGATGGTGGGGAAGTTGGAAGTTTGGACAGAACACTGATGGAGTTCTTATCCGGGAAACACCTTGACCCTGTGATCTCACTCTCCAATTACAGGGCTCTGTTTCCTGGATGCAGCATGAGGAATTCTATGTGAAAAGCTAAATATAACCTTGAAATCGTGTTTCTGGACAGGAAATGCAGTTTGAAAGTGGGGAAGATGAAAACATATTGACAAAACATATACAAACATAAAAATCTAGCCAAAAGAAAAAATGATACCCTTCATTCTGAAGACCTAGAAGAGCCTATTGAAGATACGGTATGTTCTGTTTCTGTTTTTGTTTTAGGGCAGCCTGGAGCAGGATGTGATGCGCAACTAGAACAATCCAAACTTCAGTTTTCTTTGAGAAAAACCTTAATTCAGATAGAAAATACAGAAACAGAGTATTTAAGAGTTTCTTATAACCTTTGCTTCATATTTTGGTGGTGTCTTTTTTATTTTTAAATAACAGCGCATGAAGGCTTCAGACAATAATGGAAGTTATAAGGCTTTAGTCTGTATATGGAGACACTGGGTTTCTTCTTTTTGATAGCCTTCTTAACTGCCCTCTGAATAGCTTACTTTCCTGAGTTTCACATGGACCTAAAAACAGGTGTGGTTCTCCTGTTTCAACGAGAAACCTGTGTGCTGTTCCTCTAGCTCTGTGGGTAAGCCCAGTTCCCCACTAGCCATTCAAAGGATGGGTTAACACCAATTCATAATCTAGACTTAACTCAATAATTTCATAATGTTGGTTTTTAAGCCTATATTTTGGAGAACGTCAAATATATACCAAAGTAGAAAGGAACTTCTGATTGAATCTCCACATGTCCACCACTGGCCTCAGTAGTGATCATCATCTATACCCCCACTAACTCCCCACTGCCAAGTTTACCTGGAAGCAAATCCCGAAAACCGTATCATTTCCTCTGTAAATATTTCATTAAGCATTTCAAAAATACAATCTCTTTAAAAATTACCCAGAATACCATTTCACCCCCCAAATCTTAACAATTCCTTAACATTTCAAATATCTCCAGTAGATTATTTTGAAGCAAATATCAGGCATCCTAATATTTCATTTATAAATAGTTTAATCTATACATTTAAAAAAAAACCCATCTTTTACTTTTTCTGAGCAAAATCACAATGCCATTATCACACTTAAAAAATTAATCCCTCTGTATCATCAGATATCCAGCATATAAAATTTCTCAATGTTTTCCTAAATGTTATTTTACAGTTGATTTATTTGAATCTGGACCCAAACAAATCGACACATTGTATTTGATAGATAGGTCTCTTATACCTCTTTTCATTATGAGTTCTCCTCCCCTCTTTGTTTTTCTCAATAATTCATTCATTGAAGAATGTGTCTCACATTGCTCAAGGTTACAGTCCAGTAGTGGTTCTGTCTCCCCTGAAAACATTATTTTGCCTTCATTCTTCTTAATTCTCATTCTTCTCAATGTCTCTTTATTCATACATCCTTGACATACAATAAACTCACACAGTTAAAGTGTATAGTTTGATTAGTTTTGACACACGGGTGTGCACTTTGAAGCCAACACCACAATAAACATCCTGTCACCCCCAGATACATTTTGCTCTCCGAATCTGGGCACACACTTAACTTCTCCCAGTCTGAGTTTCCTTTCTGTAAAATGAGGGCAAGTACAGTATACATGTACAGAATTAGAGGATCATTAAGGTCCCATACATGTCTAAATTTCTAGTATTCTTTCTTGGCTTGTTTATCAGGTGTTACGGAAGATGTATGTGAGCTTCGTCTCTCTCTATAAAATCCACAGATGGAGCATGTAGGTTAAATTAGTTTTTCGCATTTCATAGGGTTTTTTTCTCTAATTAAAATAAGAGGCCCTTTAGTTGCTTTCTCTCTTGCATACCAGAAAGATTCATAAACTGGTTGCTCGGTGCTGAAAACTGGCATATTTCTATTTAAGTTTCTGCCTTACAAATCTCCCACTTTGAACCTCTGGAAGCACTGCCCTCCTTCAAACCAGACTGAATGTAATGTAGGTCCAGGGCCCTGCTGGCTCTAATCATCCTCTGAAACAGGAAAGCACACCAGGTTGAAGGATCAAATGTCTCCCAGGGAGGAGTTGGAGAGATGCTGATTTTAAAATGTTCAAGGGATGATCAAAATGAAAGTAGCAGGCAAGTGTTTAAAGCTGAGAGGACCATAGCAAAGGCAGCTTGAATAAAGCTGGATCTATAGACACCAGTCTAGGCAGAAACTGCTGGCAAGGCATGAGCAAATTTGGGCCTATAGTAGTAATAAAAAGTATAGTGAATTTTTCCCTGAGATTTGAAAATTTCAAGGACTCTGAATAACACATTGGTTTGTTCATTTACTCACCCACTTGGTATGAGGTAGCTGGTAGGTCTGGGAAGGCTAAAATAAATAATCCGTCATTGCTTAAGGAGCTATTCACTTCTAGTAGACAGAATATGTGTGCTTGAATATCAATAATACCAAGAAGCCCATTATTAGGGCCTCAGTTTCCCCTCGTGAGAGGGTTAGACTTTAGGATCACAATGACAAAATACCTGAAGAAAATTCAGATGGAAACTAAAAGGTTCATCTCATTGCGTCCTTTAGTGTAAAAGTCTTTAATTCAAAGATGTCACATAATAATTCAACATACATTTATTCAGGATGTCATTGCATTGTGGGTGCAGTTTCTTCTCCCTTGAAATGCTTTCCCATCCCTAGCTAATTCCTATTTACTTCCATGTCTCAGTTTAGGTGTCTTTTGTTCTGGGAAGTCTGCTCTGACCTCTGATTTACCTATTTTGGTAAATACTCCATGCTACCCATCACTCTACTTATCAAGTGTCTATTACACTGGAGCCACCCAGCGGCCCCCCTGCAGTAGGAAAGAGTAATTGGCTCTGTTAGCTGTTCCCGCATTAAAAAAAAAAAAAAAAAGTCCCCAAAGCGAATGCCTTAAAATAGCTACTATCTATCTAGCTCATCATTCTGTGGGTTGGTTGGCTGGTTCTGGTGTACACTAGCCTGACCGCTCCCACCGGGGATCACACATGCATCTGTGGTCAGCAGGAAGCTGGGCGATCTAGGCACCTCACCCGGCGGCCCTTCCCTGCTCCCTGTGGGCTTCCATTCAGCAATGGAGCTCAGTACCTCTTCACGGTGCCACGCCGCTCAGCCTATTGCTTACAAGTCACAAGGCCGGCTCAGACTCAAAGGGTCTGGAAATAGGCTTCGCTGTTTGATGGAAGGAGCAGCAAAAAAACTGTAGCCGTTTCTGCAATCTACTGCTCTAATTTTTAAGCTGCGACAGTTTTCCTCAGGGAAAGAGCTGTGCTGTATGTAAAATAAGGAAAGGAGTCCTCCCGGATGTATCAGGATAGACTTAGAATGAGCAAAGTAAATTGCTTTTTGAATAAAAAGGTCCAAACATTTTTTTTTTAAATTTCCGTGGGCACCCCGGAAGTGAGAGGGCTGTGGGAACCAAGAAGGGAGCTGAGAACTATGGAAATGGCCAGTCCTCTGAGGGCTAATGCAGTGCTTTGCACACTCACTCACACATTACTCAGACTTTCACCTAAGTTCTCTATGAGCAGCCAGACCTACAGTACTTTGGAGAGTGAGGTGGGATGGGAGGTGTCCAGGGAGGTCACATGGAGTGGCAAGGAGAAGTTGCATGTCCAGAAACTCACACCCACGTCACTTCTGATTTTTCCTTTAATGGGCAACTTTAAGGACATCAGTGGAGTCTACATTTTTGTGTTATGCAATGCTACTTTTTTTTTTTTGGTGGAAAATTTCAAACGTTATGTAAGTAGAATAGTTTAATGAATATCTATGTACCCAAATCCCTCCTCCCACTGTGATCAATTCATGTCAACCTTGGTTCCCCTTCTGTCTACCACATGGTTTGAAGTAAACCCAGGATCTCTCCTTTGTAAATATTTCCATTTGTATTTCTAAAAGATAGGGAATTATTTGAAAAGTATATATTCACACTACTATTATAACAACTTTAAAAATTAACAATAATTCCTTAAAATTATCAAATATGAAGTCAATGTTCAAATTTCCAATTGTCTCCACACTAAGGTCTGCACATTGCAAATGACGGATACATTTTAAATCTATTAAACTCTAAGATGCTTCTCTGGTATTCTCTCTCTTTCTATTCCTTCTAATATATTTATTGAAGAAATCAGGTCATTAGTCTTATAGTTTTCCCTGGTCTGGATTTTATTGAATGGCAATCCATGCTGCCATTTAACATGTTCATTTATTTGTCTTCTATTTTTTGTGTAAATGGGTAATTGGATCTAGAGGCTTGATTAGTTTCCAATTCATTTATTTTGGAAAGACTACTTCATAAGTGATAAGGGCCACCCCTTTTATTTTGGAAGACATTTTCCAGACTCCTGGCTTTAAAATTCTGTGCCTCAAATTATATTAGTTTGCATTTTGAATAAATAAAATATCCACAATCTTTTTCTTCCAACTAATGAATGAATTTTTGTCTTTCCATGTTTACTACTCTGGCAAAACAAAAACAAAAACAAAAAACCAGGGAGTGAGAAATACTCACGATGTTTTGAAATGCCAAAGCAATAAATTTTCAAATCAGTTTGGAAGTGCCTTTGATGTATGTGTGATCTAATTCCCAGCACTCAGCAATAAAACTCTGTGAGAAGACCTGGTGAAATGTTCAACACACTGGTGTGAGCAGTAAAATGGAAGCAATCGGTTATAGAAAAGGAAAACTGCAGCCACAGGGAGGTTTGGTTATCCAGAGGAAAGAATGAGAAAAGCAGGGGTTGCCAGCAACTTCTGGCACCCAGTGGCAACACCAGCCATCTAAAGAAGACGTGTCTGTCTCTGTTGGCCATTAGTAGATATCAGGATTTGCTAGCACCTATTCACGGTCTTATTGTCAATTAAGAGTTGGCAACTGGGCTGTAATGTGTTTGTAAACACACACAGAGCCATAGCTTACATCATTTCTTTTAAAAGGAATTGCCCTCTCTATTGGAACTATGCAGGCTGTGAAAGCAATACTTTATTATCTACTTCATCTAACCATCTCTTTAAAAAGAACACTGACTTCAGAGCTAGTTATAGCACTAAATATGAAGAAGGAAAGTGCAAACCAGAGCAGCTCCCCCTCTTCCCAAAATTCCTGCAGGTGGAAATCTATGGTGGAGTGGAGCTGGCCTCTGGAGAAAAGGCTGGTCTAACTGACATGCTATATATAGAATCTGGGAAAAGAAAGTGACCCATATGCCCTGCATCTAAAGGCTATCAGGCAGCAGGCCTGAAGTTCAGTATGTCCTTGGCTTCCCCATCCTCGTCCCTTTGTTTGATTTTTATGAGAATCTGTATGGGGGTTCTCTCTCTCTCTTCTCTGTATTCTTCTTTTCATTTTGTAAAATTATTTTATTTTCTTATTTTTAGGACATAGAAAGCAATGCACAGAGGTGGCTTCCATAGAGAAGCTATAAATGGCTACAATTTAACTTGATATCATGGAAGTTGGGAAACTGATGTATTGTTGTATGGCTGTTGATTCCTGCCTAAAACAGTCCCAGATTAGGTCTGGAGCCAATGAAAATGCCCTCCTGTCCCACCACTATCACCAGCTACCAGAGGAAGGTAGAGGGTTGAGAAAGAACTGTCGAGGAGTGCAACAAGCACTGTGCTAGGTGAATGGCACTTGAGTTTCCTAGGTCAGAAAGTAACCTGACAGGATGGAACAGGTGCTCGATAAGGCCCCAGCAGCCCCACCTGCCTCTGAACTCTCAGAGATATTATAGACAATTGTATTAGTTTCCTGTTGCTGCGGTAACAAGTTAACACAAATGTAGTGGCTTAAAACAACATAAAGTTATTATCCTACAGTTCCAAATGTCAGAAGTCCTACGTGGGTCTCACTGGGCCAAAATGAAGGCATCAGTAGGGCTGTGTTCCTTTCTGTAGGTTTCAGGGGAAAATCCATTTCCTTGCCTTTTCCAGTATAAGTGGCCCTTCCTCCATCTTCAAAGCCAAGTCCTCCCCATGCTGGCATTTCCCTAGTTCTCTGCAGCTAGAAGTTCTCTGCAGCCTGACTTTAAGGAGTCACATGATTAAACTGGGCCCATCCCATTAATCCAGGAAAGTCTTCCCATCTCAAGGTCCATAACCCACATCACAGCTGCAAAATTCACTTTATCACATCAGGGAACATATTCACAAGTTCTGGGGACAAGGGTGTGGACATATTTTTGGAATTCTGCCTACCACAAAGATCAGGTTTCCCTTAGGAAGGGGAAAAGAAAAAAAGTCTTCTCAAGGAGACTTTTATTTTTTTAAGATTTGTTTATTTATTTTAGAGAGAGAGAGAGCAAGAGAGCACACGTGAGTTGGGGGAGGGGCAGAGGGCCCTCCAAGCAGGAGAGAACCTTTACGCAGACTCCCCACTGAGCGCAGAGCCCAACACGGGCCCATCCCACAACCCATAAGATCATGACCCATGAGATCATGACCCAAGCTGAAACCAAGAGTTGGGTGTTCAATCGACTGAGCCACCCAGGCACCCCTCAAAGGGACTCTAAGTCCACATTCCTTACCCTGTCATTTAAGATGCTTTAATCAATCCACCTGTCCAAAATTTTTGCTCCATTTTTCCACTTGAAATAGCTCACAGTTCCTTTATCTAAACTGAACGGTGCATGCTCTGGGGTTTGCCTCTTCCCACACTGTTCCTGCTTCCTGAGAGCCTGTGCCATCCCACCCCTTCTCAGCATCACCACCTTTCCCCAAGGTCAAGCTATTGCACATCTCTTAAAAGCTTTCCCCAAGTCCTCTAAGAGAGAAGCAAAACATCAGCATTTTGTCTGTTCTCTTTTGTTAACAAACCTTCTGCCTGGTCTTCTGGCTCCTGTCCCGTATGCATGCTCCCTGAAGTCCTGAATCGTGTGCTCCCTGTGCCCTGCATACAGTAGGAGCTGCATCTGTGTGTGTTGACTAAAGGCCTGAATGACCCTCAGTGGACTCCTAGTGGGAAGAAAGAGACCACAGAGGGAACACCATAGATGGCATTCTGTACCATTAGATCCTTGAACTGGGCAAGAAGCACCTCTTCGGGTGTTTGCCCCTAGTGAAGGAGAAGCTGCCTGTGTACAAGAGGGCGTGTGGGTCCTAAAACAAGGGAGTCCCCATATCCCCTTTAGGAAAAATGGACACAGCCTGATGATGTGCAAGGCCTAGAAGTAGGAGAGAGAACTCATCAATGCCGCCACCCCCACCCCCCCGGTTCCCCTCTACATTCCCCTCCACAAGGGTAGGAGGAAAGTGTGTGTGGTCCTGTTGAAACAGTAGAGAAATAGGTCATAAAACAGTTGTTACAGGTTGAATTGTATCCCCCCACCCTGTACCTCAGAATGTGACCTTATTTGGAAGCAGGGTCTTTGTAGATGTAATGAGTTAAGATGAGGTCATAGTGGAATATGCTAGCCCCTAATCCAATATAAGTGGTGTCCTCATAGAAAGGGGAAATTTGGATACAGACACACACAGAGAGAAGGCCATGTAAAGACTGGAGTTAGACTGGCACAAGCCAAGGAACTAGCAGAAGCCAGGGAAAAGGCCTGGAACAGATCCTTCCCTAACTTCTTTAGAGAGAGTATTGCCCTGCCTACACCTTGATCTCAGGCTTCTGGCCTCCAGAATTGTGAAACAATAAATTTGTTGTTCTAAGCCATCTGGTTTGTGCTTCTTTGTTACGGCAGCCCTAGGAAACTAATAAAAACTCATACTCATTTGGGTTGACTTCCTGTGAAAGCAAATTTTCTTCTACAGACAGAAGAAACTTCAGGAGTTGCAGGAAACAGCATTACTGAGTAACTTTGGGCTTGTTACTTCTCTAAACCCCAATTTCCTCATCTGTATGGGGTGCATGTGAGGATAAACGTGATCTTGAACATAAAGCAACTAGCTTCGTCCTTGGCACATTAAAAACTCTCAATAAATGTGGTGATATTATTCCCAGTTCACATAGAGACGTGGAGATTTTCAGTTAGCGGTCAGGGCTGGCTAGAGCATCAAGCATCAGGGAGGTGTCTGGGCATGGGGGCTGGAAACAGGAGTGGAGCCAGATTATAAAGCTGAGGAAGATGTCTGGGAAACCTCCTAACTGGTACTCCTTTGGTTTCACCTGGCTCACCTACTTCCTTGCCTGCCTCTACCCCGTCTGCATCTCCCCTGTCCTGCTAGCTGCTATGCTGAAGAGGAATGGAAATGTAAATAAGTTTATAGTTCATGGCAATTCCATCAATCAGCAAAGTGGTAAAAACACCCAATTGGTGGAACCTAGTTTATAATAAAGATTATGGAATAAGTGGAATAAGTGGATAAATAAATGAAAGAGTAAACGAGCAAATAAATGAATGAATGTATCTCATGGCTCCAAGTCTTTGCACCCCACAGCCCCACTAAAAAGTAGGGTTTGCTTTGGCTCCCACTGTCATCATTCAAATGGTAGCAATTTGATCTTCTGTCTCAGATCCAAGAGATTTTAGCAATTAAATGAGAATTTATGGGGCCTTCAACACTAGCCTTCCTTGCCCCTGCCATGGTCTCCTTTACACAGCCCAAGTGCAGCTCACCTGGTGACTAACCTTACTGTCCATCCACCATCCCCCCAAACATTCATACACATGCTCAAAGATGTTCACAATCAGCATAAATCTTGGGTCTCTGCTCTGCTTCACATCACCCCAAGGCTACCACACCAGTCAGAAGCATAAACATAACAGAAGAGAACGTATCCCCTCTCAGATCAGATTCACTTCCATATTTTTTCCTTCTTGATAACGTCTTCAATAATAAAACCTGCTAACTCCATAACCTCACGTGTCCATGAGACCTGCATATTCCCTGATCTGATGCCCAGAGCTCCGCTTTGTTCTCCTACAGGCAGGCTATTCCAAACTTGTTGCGCATGATTCCATGGGGAACTCATTCCCGTGGCTGTTCTATTTGGCATATTTCCTCCTTTCCCCTGGTTCTATTCATCACTCCTCTCGAACACCTGAAAAATTTACGAACAGTCTGTCAATGCCTCTCAGGCACTTGGCTCTTAACCTCAAGTTCCCCTACTGACTGAGAGACTAGTTCTGGTTCAGCTCAGACCCTCTTCAGGCTGTGCATCTGCTGGCTTCCTACTCTTGTCTCCTGCTGTCTACCTACTCTTGTCTCCTGCTGTCTAATGGGCTCTGGGCTATTTGATCCTGGCTTCAAGACCTCATTACCACCCTTCACACTTGCTTGTTACAATCAGTGTCATCCATAAGAAGTAAATCCCTATTGGTTTATTTCTACAAATTTTGCTTCCTTCCAAAGTCCTCTGCTAGCTCCTAGCTATTGCTGTGCAGGGCTGGAGTTCTGTCTTTTGAAATGTTCCACATTTTTGCTTGAAGTGCTATTCTGGGAGGGGTTGGCAGGGTGGGTCATTTCCTCTTTGAAAGGGAAGGTGAAATGAATTTCCCCATTTGCATAACACCCTGGCACTTCCAGTCCTGTTACCATTGTCCTCTCACCCCAAACCACCACTCCCTTGTTAGACAGTCTTATGCAATCATGTTGTGCCTGATAGCAAGTACCTTACACGTGCATAAATCAATTCCACTTCCTCTCTTGCCAAACAACTAGGAAATTGGTCTGGGGCTGGCTTGTGTGAAAAGTTCTAGAAAGAAGGTGGGTGAGTTAACAAAGGGATGCTAAGAGTAGGCAAACATAAAAAGAAGAGCCCTCTTTACCAACATTTTAAACTCTTAAACAGCAAACAGGAATAAAGAGAACTCCTTCTCATGATGTATTTCTCCTTAAAGATGAGCATTTCTTTTTTCACTCTAGAGTTTTCAGTTAAACATTTAAAATAAAGGGATCTCTTGGTATCTTCCTGGTTTGTAAAGAAATACCACCTCCACACTGATCTCACAAAGAGAACCTGGAAGTCAAAATCAAACTTCCTTGCTTTCAATAACAGGGCTGGGAAGCACTTGGAGAAGGCAGAGCCAGCTCCACCCACAAAACGCTGTAATGTCTGTATCCTCCCATCACACTGCTTCCAGGTAGCTGCTGGGTAGGTTTATGGGATGATTATTAAAATAATGCAATGCAAAGCTAAATCTCCAAGCTTTCAAGCCATACAGCAATAGACCAAATATCTGCTTTGTTTGAGAGAAACCTTAGTCCCCTCCTTCCAATGATTCTGGGTCCCAGGAACCCACGATGGCCACTTTTGCCCTCATCTTCCCTTAGCAAAGCCTTGCAGTGGGAAGAGCTTCCAGAGCCACCAGAGGAAGCTGCTGAGCACATCTTCATCCAGCCCACTGTGGAAGGTGCCCCAAGGTGTGGGAGTTCAGAGTCCCTTCTGCCTTCTACTTGAACCACCTTCGTCATCTACAGAAAGGGATGCCATCACTATGCTCACATATTTCCCTAAACCACACACCTCATAGCAGAGGTAAAAATAGGTATATTTCCCATTATGCAGCAGTGTGGAAACAACCTTCCTGTGCCTGCCCGTCAGGATTCGTGTTTCCACGACGTCAGCTTCATTCAATCATAAAGCAAGGTTAACACAATTGTAAAGCAGCTTCAGGATTCCCAACTCTATGACATTTCACTACACGTTTAACATGGCTTCATACACATCACACAAAGTGAAGCACAGCACCACGTCACGCAGCAAGCAAGCTACAACAAGGGGGAGGAAGTTAACAAACCCAACCCCGAGTCAGTCCCTGAGCGCACAGTTGAGATGAGGACTGGTCCTGACCGGCCGGCTCTCAGCGCAGACCGCTTACCCTGTTCAAGCAGCGGAGGATCTGTTACTTTCAGAGATCAGTCAGGCAGAACCTTCGGAGGCGGCTGCCTTTTTGATGTGGTCAGACGTGCAAGGGTCAGCATCTGGAGTGTCCGACAGTTTACTGCTAAAGTCTTCCCTCTGTAAAGGATTTAATCAGTCTTGGGCCTCTGCAGGTCCCCTCCGGTTCTGTTGGCTCTCAGTTCTGGGTGTCTTTAGCCTGTGCTGGTTTTGGCAATATCTGGTCTTAGCTGCAATGCCCTTGGGTCCTTAGGGCACTGCTTGACACGAGTCACTGCTTGACGTGAGTGACTCCATCTTACTCTCTATAGCAAGTTTCCTACATCTCCTGAGCCAGTGTTGTCTGTACATTGGTGACTGTAATGATCAATTTTATATGCCAACTTGGCTGGGTCACATGATGCCCAGATATTTGGTTAAACATTATTCTGGGTGTGTCTGTGAGGATGTTCCTGGATGAGATTAGCATTTAAATCAGTAGACTGACTAAAACAGATTGCCCTTCCCAATATGCATGTGCCTCATTCAGTCAGGCAAAAGCCTGAATAGAACAAAAGGCTGACCCTACCCCAAGTAAGACATAATTCTCCTGCCTGACTGCCTTTGAACGGAGACATTGACTTTTTCCTGTCTTTAGACTTGAACTGAAATATGAGCTCTTCCTGGATCTTTTTTTTTTTTTTTAAGATTTTATTTATTTATTTGACAGAGAGACAGCCAGCGAGAGAGGAAACACAAGGAGGGGGAGTGGGAGAGGAAGAAGCAGGCTCCCAGCGGATGAGCCTGATGTGGGCTCGATCCCAGGACTCTGGGATCACGCCCTGAGCCGAAGGCAGACGCTTAACAACTGAGCCACCCAGGCACCCCTCTTCCTGCATCTTGAGCCTGACAGCCTTTGGACTTGAATTTACACCACTGGCTCTCCTGGTTCACAGGCCTTAGGACTCAGACTAGAAATATACCATCAGTTTTCCTGGGCCTCCAGCTTGCCAACTCACCCTTCAGATCTTGGGCCTTGCCAGCCTCCATAACTGGGTGGGCCGATTCCTTATCTACTTATCTGTCTATCTGCCTACATGCCTACCTACCTATCCATCCTATTGGTTCTGTCTCTCTGGAGAACCCTGAGTAATACAGCAATAAATGAGACTAAATGAGGAAAGCCAAGGACTTGAGATACAGAAGGCAGATATACAGAAGGCTCTCTTCCTTTCTTAATGTTCAGAGTTCCAGAGACTGGAACCCCTAACCCAACCTTGGCTGACAATCACTTGCTGAAACTCCCAGGGGTTCAACTGCATATTTCTGTTGAGCTTACCTCTACCTCCAGCCAGGAAGTTTCATTGTGAAATGGGGCTGAAATGCTCCTATCAACAGGAATTGTTTTCCAAAGGTCCTGCAAAGGAACCACTGTCCTTACTGTTTTGATAATGATGACCTTTATTTTTTTTAAAGATTTTATTTATTTATTTGAGAGAGAAAGAGACAGCCAGCGAGAGAGGGAACACAAGCAGGGGGAGTGGGAGAGGAAGAAGCCGGCTTCCCAGGGGAGCAGGGAGCCCGATGCGGGGCTCGATCCCAGGACTCTGGGATCACGCCCTGAGCCAAAGGCAGAGGCTTAATGACTGAGCCACCCAGATGCCCCTATAATGATGAACTTTTTGGGCTTCCCCTTATAGAGTGAGCTAGGGTAACACAAAGAATTAGATTCCTCAGTGAAGAAGAAAGGGCCCCAAGGTAGAATCAGGAATTGCATTGCCTTTTAATGGCCACTGCAAAACATAGCCCTAGTATTATAAAATGCCTTGATTAATTTTCTTTTTCTATTTTCACACTAAGATCTGTAATAATAATAATAATAATAATAATAATACCAGAAAATTCTTCTAAATCTGAAGCAGAAGATTATATCAACATATTTATCAGAGGCCATGTTTAATCAAATACAAATCAATTCACATATATGCAACATTTTTTTTTTTAAAGATTCCATTCATTCATTTGAGAGAAAGACAGAGAGTGAAGGAGAGAGAGGGCACAAGCCAGGGGGAGAGGCAGAGGAATAAGCAGACTCTCTGATGAGCAGGGAGCCCGATGTGGGGCTCGATCCCAGGACCCTGGGATCATGACCTGAGCTGAAGGTAGACGCTTAACCAACTGAGCCACCCAGGTGCCCTTCATATTTGCAACATCTTAATTTGGATTAATTCAGAGAACTTTTGAGTGATTTCCTTTTTTCCACCATAAGATTTCTATTGTGGGATAGCAGATATCTTTTCCACTTCAACTTTTCATTTATTTGGTTTTTCACTGATCATTAGCACTTAGCTTTCTTCCATGGGTCAAATTAGTTTGCAACCAATTTTGAAATGCTCTAAAGGAAGATTGAGCTCCAAAGCCATCTGATGTATCTTGCCTTACATAAATGGATCCCATCCCCCACCTCTGAACAACTCCTGAGCTAATAACATGGAGTAAGAAGCTTGTTGTGGGAAAAGATTTGTAGTCATTACCAGAGGTAACAGAGAAGCTCTCTGTACCTTAACAACTACCCAAAAGGGGTACCTTAACATCTACGCAGAAGACAGAATACATTGACCCCAAATGAGACACCTTCTAGCATTAGATGTGACTTTTCCATGGTTCTTGAGGCACTCCTCATTTTGGGGAGGCTGACCGTATTTAGTTTTATCCACTGACCACAAACAAGTGGTAACTCTATTTCCAGGCACAAAAAAAACAACTTCTTTTTCTGATTTTTTCCAGTTGCTATTATCCAGGATTGAGTCCAAGAGAAAATGATTGGAATAGTCCAAGTTTGAGCTAAAAGCTTGGGCCACAGGTGTGAAGAACAAGGTATAAGCATTAATGGGATGATGGCTGGTTTTTGGCTTAGAGGAATTAGGTATAGGGTGTACATATTCTCACTTCTGAGTCCAGGCAAGGAGTGTTGAATAGGATGAATGGGAAGACATTACAAAATTCTGATGATTAGAACTCACAGGTGCTGAGAATTTGTGCAAAACTCCTCTTCACTAGAGAAAAAGACAGCTCTTACACATGGAACATGGCATCAATAGGTCCCTGGAAGGAAGTCTGATAAAAACCCAAAGGGCAGGAGTTGACTCCGCCTACAGATAGCATGGAAAGCACTAACTTACCACTAAGTGAGCACTAAAGTGCTTTCTGTTTAGACTTCAAAGAGGCTCAAGGACAGAGCAGCTGTGCTCTGCAGTTTCCCCTTTGATGACAGGACCCCTCGCCTCAGTGCACCAAGGGCAAGCCAACAGTCTGTGTGGAAAAGGAAGGGCAAACATCACTGATAAAATGCCTTCCAAGAGACAGACAGAGTGAATGCAAATATGACCAATCAATATCTAGATTCCGTCTGATATGGGATCAAAGCTGACAGTTCATACACAAGCAAATACAATGAATCAAAGCATAGAAGCAATTTTAGAAACGTAAATGTAAAATTTTATGAGAGCATAAGGTACCTATAAAGCTCACAAATAATTAACAATGTAAATATCCAGCTTGGTCAGACTCTAAATTGGTTTGATCTTTAGGGACAACAGTGTGGCAATATGTATAATAAAAGCTACATATTTGTTTTATGACTTCTTATGACCCAGGACTCTACTTTAGGAATTATACCACATATAAATTATATATTTACAATTGTAAAAAATAGGAATCATTTTGGATGCTTGAGAATAAGGAATTTGTAACATAAATTATGGCATCTTAACCTAAAAGCATGTAGACATATCCTATGAATGACACTCAGGACCTTAAATCTAGGACAGTGAATAGTTTTCATCTGACACACCAATTCTCTTGGAAGCATGTCTTGGAGTCCTAAACTGAAAAGGTCCTGAGGCAATATTTGGATTCCTTGGGAAGAAAACCTGACCAATTAGTACTATCTGCCAAGTGCATGAGGCTGAAGCTGAGATGTTGAAGGAGGCTCTATGCATGTGACCATGAGCCCTGAGTTACGAGGTTGACCAAAGGCACGTGTTGAGCAGTGGAGATGGTCTCCCTCAGTGTGTTCTATAACATAAGTCTTCATCTCAGCTTTGAGGATTTCTGCGGGTGGGCAAAGATGTCCTAACAGCTATTCTGGAAGTTTCAAAGGAATGCATTACCTGACCCTTAATATCTGTATATAGCCTTTCCTACAATAGATTTGCTGAGATATGGCTTGAGTTCTCAAAAGCCTATTCCCACTTGAAAAAGATGGTCATGCTCCTTCACCATCTTAAATCTTTTCTATTTATTTATTTACTAAGTTTTAATTTTAAAGCCAGTATAGTTAACATATACTGTTATATTTATTTCAGGTGTACAATATAGGGATTCAACAATTCCATATATTACCCAGTGTTCATCACAACAAGTGCACTCCCTAATCCCTATGACCTATTTCACCTACTCCCCTCATCCACCTTCCCTCTGGTAATCATCAGTTTGTTCTCTATAGTTAAGAGTCTGTCTCCTGGTTTCTCTCTCTCTCTATTTTTCTTTTGCTTCTTTGCTTTGTTTCTTCAATTCCGCATATGAATGAAATCATATAATATCTGTCTTCCTCTATTAACATGTTTTGCTTAGCATTATACTCTCAGTCTCATCCATGTCATTGCAAATGGCAAGATTTGATTCTTTTTTATGGCTGAAAAATATTCTATTTTATATATATATATTTCATATATATATAAAATGTTCCATTATATATATATGTGTGTGTGTCTGTGTGTATTGTTTATCCATTCATCCATCAATGGGCACTTGAGCTGCTTCCATAATTTGGCTGTTGTAAATAATTCTGTTATAAACATAGGTGCACAAGTA
>NC_048221.1:65256392-65346517 GCF_002007445.2 Ailuropoda melanoleuca | reverse complement strand
TCCTCTTCTATTTTTTGGAATAGTTTGAGAAGAATAGGTATTAACTCTTCTTTAAATGTTTGGTAGAATTCCCCTGTGAAGCCATCTGGTCCTGGACTTTTGCTTGTTGGGAGTTTTTTGGTTACTGATTCAATTTCATTGCTGGTAATTGGTCTGTCCAAATTTTCTATTTCTTCCTATTTCAGTTATGGGAAGTTATAGAACTCCAGCCAAGGGCATATTGGAGAAGGCAGGTCTGCAGGAGGATGTGGGGGTGGGATGGATAGTGTGAACAAGTTACTCAGTGAGTATTGGCACTGGGCTAGTCCCCACAGGTGTCCATGTGTCTAAGTAGGTGGGCTGGGGAAGGAATTGGCACCTGCCAGCTCCTCTATTCTTGAAAAAGTCTCCCAAGGATCTGAGATTAATAAACAAATCTCCTTCTTGCATATACCTGGTGTTTTTCATACTGCTGCTTCTATCTGTATTTCTACAGGGCTGTTTGTTGTGATATCTCTTTAAGGACAGGGACTCAGTTTCCTATCACCTCTTGGCTCTCCCAGAGCTGATCTTGCTAATTTTTAAAGTTCCAGGTGTTAAGCCCCACTAATTGTAAGAAATTGTGAAATTCAGACCTTCTGGTTTTTACGTGGATTTCTCGTGCCTGGGATACTTAGTATGAGGGTCTAGTCCTCTCTCTCTGCATGCCTGCGGTGTCCCTCCCTCCTGAGGATAGTCCCTATTTAGCTCTCTGCCCTTCCTACCCTCTCTGATGTGGCCTCTTCTCTACATTTAGCTGCAAAGACTGTTCTGCCAGTCTTTGGGTCGTTTTCTGGGTTGTTTACACTGGTGTGTGAGTTATCTAGTTGTTATCTATGGGATGAGGTGAGCTTAGGGTCCTCCTATTCTTCCATTTTCCCTGAAAGTCCCCTAAATTTTATGAAACATTTAAAAAGGAATTAAAACCAATTCTACTCAAACTCTTCCCCCCAAAAAATAGAAGAAAAGGGAAAACATTGTAACACATCCTGTGAGGCCAGAATTATTCTGATGCCAAAGTCAGACAAAGATACTGTAAGAAAACCTAGAAATCCTTGGGAATAAAGACCTCCCCCCCAATTCAGAATAGGTAAATCCATAGAGATTGGAAGATTACAAATTACCAGGCATTGGTTGGGGGCGGGGAGGAGAGGAAGAGTGATTACTTAATGGATATGATATATTTTTAAGGCATAATGAAAAATATTTGAAAATAGCTAGAGCTCATAGTTGTACAACCTTGTGAATATCATAAATACCACTGAACTGTATACTTTAAAGCAGTTAATTGTATGTTACTGAATTTCATCTCAGTAAAAATACAAGAACATGTAGGATAGTAGAAAATTGTTGTGGCTATTTTCAGAATATGCACACACACACACACACACACACATGATTAATATAGATAATCTGCAGTTAGATAAACTCTCAGATAATCATGGGTACATTACTTTTAAGGAGTAACAACTTTATTTAGGAACTCAACTGGCCAAATACTTCCTTAGACTGAAGATGGTATTCTGAGCTTGCTTCTTCCTTCCTGTTATGATGTAGGACTAGCTGAATTCCAGGAGTAACTAGTCTCATCCAGGAGGCTAGTCTATTTGGAGGACTGAGACTGGTGGCTCTCTACAGGATGTGTTCACTATAGGTGACAAAGAGTTTATACTGGATTTGATATAGCATTGCTCACCTAAGATCCCTTCTTCCTTTTAAAGCTGGGCAGCTTTGTTTCACAGATGTTTTGAGATGTGACAGCCTGAATCTGCCACAGAAATGTGAACACCTGCAAGAGATAAGTTCTCTGGGAAGAAGAAACTTAGCTCCCCTGGAGATTATAAACCTCAGCCAGCTGCTACAGTTCTTCCCAAGATGGTTTATTAGAGAAATGTCATGATCTGGAGATGGCTTATCCAAATGGCATTAACTGTTCATATCTAAATTTGAGACTGGCCCTTTTGCCCCTGAAACTTAAAGCTTGCTGTGTCTTCCAGATTGCAGTGAAAAATTATTCTCAAGAGCTGAGCTCTACAGGTAAAACAACTTCTTTGGCTGAGAGTTCCCCAGATATTGATGTTTGGTGTGGACCCAGTACATCTTCTAGGACTTGGATGACCCTTGGGGTCCTGGGCCCTATTTTGTACTGAGGACCTTCTCCTCCTTCTCCTGAATCAATCAGTCGCCAGCTATAATTCCTTCCTGCCTGCCTAGACACACCCTTCCTCACTCTCTCCCTTTTCTTCTTGCTTGTCTTTGTCTTAAGCAACTTTACAAAAGAAAAGAACAAGTAAATGCTAAGCTGTTTACATCGGTCCCCAAATTATTTCAACCAATAAACAGTTTTGCATGGTTGTCTTGTGTGTCAATATTATTTTATTCTACTTTTCTTGTTTACTATTTCAGTCACAAATTTTTAATCAGGACATTTATTTAATTTAAGTAGCTAGGGGGATATGAAAGAGCAGCTTTTCCCCAAAACTATCCCATAGACATTAAAGGTATATTTGAGAAAATGGAGATCTGAGAGCAAATAAATTCCGGAGGCACTGGATTAAGTAAAATTTACCATGCTTTTTTTCTTTAACCATAAGATTTCTCAGAATATTCAATATGTGTTAAGTTTTCAAAATGTGGGATTTGAAATATTCTTCAAATTTATTTACTCCAGATACCTTTTTCTGTGAGGCACTGATAACAGGACTACCTTTGAAGAATATTAGTTTAAAAAAAATTTTGTCACATACTCCCTAAAAGAATTTTAAAACTGTTCATTACATAGTTTTAGTTGACATTTTAAAATTTCACATAAGTTGGGTGCCTGGGTGGCTCAGTCAGTTAAGCAGCTGACTTCAGCTCAGGTCATGATCTCAGAGTCCTGGGATCAAGTTCCACGTCAGGCTCCCTGCTCAGTGGGGAGTCTACTTCTCCTTCTGCCCCTCCCCCCTTGTCCCGCTTGCTCTCTCTCTATCAAATAAATAAATAAATCTTTAAAATAAAATAAAATTTCACATAAGTTTAAATAGTTGCATTGAGGCACATATTAAACATTAAAAATAAAATGTATCCATCTTTTTACAGTATGTAATGGAATTGCAAAACTATAACAATTTGATACTCACCAACATACATTAAAAAAATGAACAAAGTTTTTTTTTTCTTCTTGAACCTGTATTTCCAATTCAGTTTCTCTACAGCTTTTTATCCTCAGACTATAAGTTATGATTGGAAATGTCTTTTTGATTATCCTACCATATACAACAAATATACGGAAACTGAAATTTTTCATTTCAATGTAATCATAATACTCTATGCATTAATTTTTCTTACAGATTGAGTTTGCATTATAATTACTATTTTAGAACATGATTGATCAAAACAACATAACTATATTATCAATTCCAACACATAATGAAACATTAAAGGCAGAATTTATTGGACATAAATCTCTAATTCAGAGCCATCATGATCAAACATTTCTTATGCATTTAATGAAAGGTAAACATTGCCAAGAGCTAGCATATTATTTCTTTTTTTGCTATTAGGAGGTTAAAAAGGTTATAATTTTATAAAATAAAGTTGAAGATCCATGTAATTTGAGTTATTATTTCACAATAAAAATAGTTTTTACCAAATCTAAAAGAAATTACAGGGGCGCCTGGGTGGCACAGCGGTTAAGCGTCTGCCTTCGGCTCAGGGCGTGATCCCAGCGTTATGGGATCGAGCCCCACATCAGGCTCCTCTGCTATGAGCCTGCTTCTTCCTCTCCCACTCCCTGCTTGTGTTCCCTCTCTCGCTGGCTGTCTCTATCTCTGTTGAATAAATAATAAAATCTTTAAAAAAAAAAAAAAGAAATTACATAACAATTTTGAATGAATCATGAAAACTTTGGTACTCCCAAAAAACATTTTAGCTACATTTAAAATAATCAGTAGCACTGACGTCTACTTCTCTGGCTATTTGACCACACATTTCCTTCCAGATAAAGTCACATCCGAGGGATGAAAATAGATAAAAGGTGGAAAGAGTAAGTTATATACATATGAAATTAAATTTTTCTTGATAATGAGTGTGTCTTAGACTGCTTTCTCTACTTTGCCGTAAAGGGATTTTCAAGAGAGAAAATAGTGCTTTAGCAGTCGTGAGGGGCTGGGGGCAGGGTGGTTGAAAAAGCAAAGTTGCAACATGGAGATTGTTATTACTCTTGCCATCTCGCTGTGCTGTATGCCTCAGTTCACACAGGGCTGCTTCATGGTTCACAAAGGTATGTATAGGCAGGGGCTTCTAGGTTTGTGGGAAATTGATTGGTTATTAAAGGAGGTTTCACCTTTGTTTTATACCTCGAAGTTCTCTCATCCAGAGCAATGATGCATGGTAAAATTTAAGATGGTGAATATACTTAAAACAGGAGAGGGGGGTAAAGAATGGGCTCAAACGAAAACAAGCATCAACTTAATATAACTTAATATAAACTGCTATTTGCATAAGATGTTGTATACAAACCTAATGGTAACCACAGATCAAAAACCAGTAATAGATATGCAAAGAATAAAGAGAAAGGAATCCAAGCATATCACTAAAGAAAACCAACAAACCACAAAAGAGAGCAAGAAAGGATCAGACAAAAACTATAGACTACAAACAACCACAAAACAAGTAACAAAATGGCAATATACATATCTATCAATCATTACTTTGTTGGTTTTTTTAATCAATCATTACTTTGTAAATGCACTAAATGCTCCAATCAAAAGACATAGGGTGACAGAGTGGATAAAAAAACAAGACCCATCTCTATGCTGCCTGCAAGAGACTCACTTTAGACCTAAAGACACCTGCAGATTGAAAGCAAGGGGATGGAGAAACAATTATCATGCAAATGGATGTCAAAAGAAAGCTGGGGTAGTAATACTATATTGGACAAAATAGACTTCAAAACAAAGACTAACGAGACAAAGAAGGGCACTACATAATCATAAAGGGAATAATCCAACAAGAAGATATAAAAATTGTAAATATTTATGCACCCAATACGGGAGCATGCAAATACATAATAAAAGCTAATAACAAACATAAAGGAAAGAATTGATAGTAATACAATAATAGTAGGGAAATTTAACCCCACTTGCATCAATGGACAGATCATCTAAACAGGATATCAACAAGGAGACAGTGGCTTTGAATGACATACTGGACCAGGTGGATTTAACAGTTATGTTCAGAATGTTCCATCCTAAAACAGCAGAATACATATTCTTCTGAAGCACAGATGGAACATTCTCCAGAATAGATCACATATTAGGCCACAGTACAAGTCTCAACAAATTCAAAAAGATCAAAGGAATACCATGCCTCCTTTCTGACCACAACACTATGACACTAGAAATCAACCACAAGAAAAAATCTGGAAAAGCACAAATACATGGAAGTTAACATGCTACCAAACAATGAATAGGTCAACAAAGAAATCAAAGAAGAAATAAAAAAATTACACGGAAACAAATGAAAGTGAAGACAAAGCAGTCAAAAACCTTTGGTATGCACAAACAGTTCTAAGAGGGAAGTTTTATAGCAATATAGGCCTACCTTAAGAAGCAAGAAAAATCTCAAACAAGCGAACCTTATACCTAAAGGAGCTAGAAAAAAAAAAAAAAGCCCAAAACTAGAAGAAGGAAGTAATAAAGACTGAAGCAGAAATGAATAAATTTGGGGGGGGGGAAGAATAGATTAATGAAACCAGGAACTGTTTTTTTTTAAAAGAATCAACAAAACTGACAAATCTCTACCCAGACTCATACAAAGAGAGAAGAAAGAAAGAAAGAAAGAAAGAAAGAAAGAAAGAAAGAGAAAGAAAGAAAGAATTCAAAAATCACAGATAAAGAAGAAATAACAACAAACACCACAGAAATACAAACAATTGTAAAAGAATATTATGAAAAACTATATGACAATAAATTGGACAACCTGGAAGAAATGAATAAACTTCTAGAAGCAAATAACCTACGAGAACTGAAACAGGAAGAAATAGAAAATTCGAACAGACCAATTACCAGCAATGAAATTGAATCAGTAACCAAAAAACTCCCAACAAGCAAAAATCACAGGGGAATTCCACCAAACATTTAAAGAAGAGTTAATACCTATTCTTCTCAAACTATTCCAAAAAATAGAAGAGGAAGGAAAACTTCCAAATTCATTCTATGAGGCCAGGTATTACCCTTGTACCAAAACCCGATAAAGACACCACAAAAAAAGAGAACTACAGGCCATTATTTCTGAGAACAGAGATGCAAAAATCCTCAACAAAATACTAGCAAACTGTATCCAACAATACATTAAAAAAAAAAAAAACCATTCACCATGATCAAGTGGGATTTATTCCCAGGATGCAAGGGTGGTTCAATATTTGCAGATCAATCAACGTGATACAGCTCATCAATAAGAGAAAGGATAAGAACCATACGATCATTTCAATAGATACAGAAAAGGCATTTGACAAAGTACAACATCCTTTCATGATAAAAACCCTCAACACAGTAGGTGTAGAGGGAACATACCTCACATAATAAAGGCAATATATGAAAAACCCACAGCAAACATCATACTCAATGGGAAAAACCGACAGCTTTTCCCCTAAGGCCAGGAACTAGATAAGGATATCCACTCTTCACCACTTTCATTCAACATAGTACTGGAAGGCCTAGCCACAGCAATCAGACAACAAAAGAAATAAAAGTCATCCAAATAGGCAAGGAAGAAATAAAATGTTCACTATTTGCGGGTGACCTGATACCATATAGAAAAAGATTCTAAAGAGCCCACCAAAAAACTACTAGAACTGAAAATTGAATTCAGTAAAGTTGCAGGATACAAAAGCAACATATAGAAATCTGTTGCATTTCTATATACTAATAATGAAGGCGCAGAAAGACAAATTAAGAAAACAGTCCCATTTACAATTGCACCAAAAATAATAAAGTACCTAGGAATAAACTTATCCAAGGAGGTGAAAGACCTCTGAGATCTATAAAACATCAATGAAAGAAACTGAATACAACACAAATAAGTGGAAAGATATTCTGTGCTATGGACTGGAAGAATAAGTACTGTTAAAATGTTCACACTACCCAAAGCAATCTACAGATTTAATGCAACCCCTATCAAAATGCCACCAGCATTTTTCACAGAACGGGAACAAATAATCCTAAAATTTGTATGGAATCACAAAAGACCCCAAATAGCCAAAGCAATCTTGAAAAAGAAAAACAAACTGGAACCAGCACAGTCCCCGATATCAAGATAGACTACAAAGCTGCAATAATCAAAACAGTAAGGTGCTGGCACAAAACTAGACACAAAGATCAATGGAATAGAACAGAGAGCCCAAGAATAAGTCCATGATTATATGGTCAATTAATCTTTGACAAAGGACGCAAGAATATGCAATGGACAAGACCGTCTCCTCAACAAATGGTGTTGGGAAAACCAGACAGCTACATGCAAAAGAATGAAATCGGACCATTTTCTTATACCATATACACAAAAATAAACTCAAAATGGATTAAGGACTTAAATGTGAGGCCTGAAGCCATTAAAATCCTAGAAGAGAGCACAGGCAGTGATTGACGTCGGTCATAGCGATATTTTGCTAGATAGGTCTCCTGAGGCAAGGGAAACAAAAGCAAAAGCAAACTATTGGGATGACATCAAAATAGAAAGCTTCTGCACAGTGAAGGAAACAATCAACAACACTAAAAGACAACCTACTGAATGGGAGAAGATATTTACAAATGACAAATCCGATAAAGGGTTAGTATCCAAAATACAAGAAGAACTTAATACAACTCATCACCCCTCCCCAAAATAATCCAATTACAAAACGGGCAGAAGGCACGAACAGAAATTTCTCTAAAGAAGATATCCAGATGGCCAACAGACACATGAAAAGACACTCAACATCACTCATCATCAGGGAAATGCAAATCAAAACTACAATGAAATACCACCTCGCACCTATCAGAATGGCTAAAATAAAAAACAGAAGAAAACGACAAGTGTTGGCGAGGATGTGGAGAAAAAGGAACCCTTGTGCACTGTTGGTAGGAATGCAAACTGATGCAGCCGCTGTGGAAAAGAGTATGGATGTTCCTCAAAAAGTTAAAAATAGAACTATCCTATGATCCAGTAATTTCACTACCGAATATTTGCCCCCAAAACACAAAAACACTAATTCAAGGGGATACTTGTGCACCTATGTTTATAACAGAATTATTTACAACAGCCAAATTATGGAAGCAGCTCAAGTGCCCATCGATGGATGAATGGATACTATATATGTGTATATATATATATATATATATATATATACACACGCACATATATATATATATAATGGAACATTTTATATATATATGAAATATATATATATAAAACAGAATATTTTTCAGCCATAAAAAAGAATCAAATCTTGTCATTTGCAACGATATGGCTGAGACCGAGGGTGTAATGCTAAGTGAAATATGTCAATTAGAGGAACACAGATATCATATGATTTCACTCATATGTGGAATTGAAGAAACAAAACAAAGAAAAAAGAAACAAATGATAACAGACTCTTAAACATGAAGAACAAACTGATAGTTATCAGAGGGGAGGTGGGTGGAGGGATGAGTGAAACAGGTGAAGGAGATTAAAAATACACTTATCTTGATTAGCACTGAGTACTACGGAATTGTTGAATCACTATATCATACACCTGAAACTAATATAACACTGTAGGTTAACTGCACTGAAATTAAAAATTTTTTAAATGATTAAAAAATGTTTGGTAGAATTCACTAAAGTAGTGGTTCTGTGGTTTTCTTTGTTGGGAGGTTTTTGATTATTGATTCAATTTCCCTACTTGCTATAAGTCTGTTTAGAGTTTCTATTCCTTCTTCAGTCAGCTTTGGCAATTTGTGGGTTTCTAGGTATTTTTTTAATCTGATGGCATAAAACTGTATGCAGTATTTTCTTTTCATCTTTTTAAATTCTATAGGGTCAATAGTAATGTCCTCACTTTCACTGCTGATTTTAGTCATGTCTTCTTTCTTTTTTTTCTTAGTTGAGCTAAAGGTTTGCCAATTTTGTTGATCTTTTCAATGAACTTACTTTTGGTTTTGTTGATTACCTTGGTTGTTTTTCTAGTATCTGTTTCATTTATCTCCATAGTAATCTTTATTATTTTGTTCCTTCTATTGGCATAGGGTTTAATTTGTTCTTCTTTTCCAATTCTTTAAGACCTACCTTTTGCAACGAGACTTCATTGTCCCTTCATCAAGAGCGGGGCTCTATTTCCTCTTACTGAATGGCGGTGTCCCCATGACCCATTTTGACCAAGAAAATGTGGTATAAGTTATGCTGGGTACTTTCAAAGGCAAGGCCTTAAGCTATTTGCAGCCTGCATCTTTTTCTTGAAATCTAGCCTCCGTGGTGTGAGGAAGTCCATGTAGCCTTATGGAGAAGCCCACATGGAGAACTAATGAACCCACTGAGCTTCCAGCAGCCAACTGGCACCCACACGACAGTGAGGTCATTTTGAACCTTCCGGCCATCCCAGAGCCTCAGCAGATGCCATGTGAAATAGTATTGCTTGACCAAACCACAGAATTGTGAGAAATGATAAATGTTTATTTTTAGCCACAAAGCTTAGGGATGGCTTATTACATGACCATGGATAACTGAAATGGTAACCCCAGTCCTTCTCCTCCTCCTACTCACCAGGGTCCCCTGAGCCATAAGGTTCAGGGAAGGGGATTGGGAGGGGAGGGAAGATGGCTTCAAGTACTCCACATGAGTTCTTCACAAGTACTCAAGGTGATTGAACACTTCTGAATATGAGAAATGCTTTTGGATTCCCTGTGAAATTCATCGTGTCTGGAAACTGCAAAGGCAGCAGAGCTAGGCAGTCTTGAGTTCAAAAGCTACGTCTGCTGTTTGGTGATGACCTTCAGCAAAACATTGCCAGTCCCTGAACCCCGGTAGGTACAGGGGTTGAATGGGCCAAGCATACTAGTCCCTCAAAGAATGTTCAATGCTGCTCTTGCTACGGTTTCTCCACCTCCTTCTTTACCCTGCCTACAACATAACAGGAGTGCCACAAGACAGATGAAAGTGGGTATGTTAAATTTTCAGATGATTTCATCTTATTTACTAGTCCTAAACTTAGGAAACTGAAGGAGGGACAAAGTGCCTCAATAACCTGGGGAAAATTTTTGTGAGATATTTGGAAATAGAGGAGACCTGTTGGAACATCATGGAATCAGCTAGATGAATCATGAAATATAAATTTAAGATTCTAGTTTTTTATCTTGAAAGTGATGAAACTGCAAATTATTTTTCAAGATTAAAAAAATCAAAGACTAGCTGCACTGGAATTAAAATGTTTTTTAAAAAAATCAAAGAAAAAACAGTCTGTAAACTGTGACATGGAGGATTACATAATATAACCTCCTGCCTCACCACCACTTGACCAACACCCCATATGTATATATATATGTATGCTTGTATGCTTGTGTGCCTTGTGCACACATGTACATATGCACAATTTATACGTGTGTGGATCTTTATGTGTGTCTTCATGCATGTGTGCATTATGGATGTATATTTTACACTGACCTAGGCCCAAAGTTCTGGTTAGTCATAGAAGTTCAAGAGTGAGAAAAGTTAACCCTGCCCTATCTCTGCCATGCACTCAGTACACAACCTTTACAGCAGATGTCTTTGGGGTGCCAGCACAGCTCACACGGTGTACTATTCTGTCCCATCTCTCATCCCCACATGCAGCCAAGTTTCTATTATGTAACGTCCCTGCCCAACACAACAGCCAATTCAGCTAAATGGGACAACTGACCCACAGTGGACCAATCAGATTCTTTCTTCCAGGAATCTGGATTAGGGATTGAAGAGAGCCGGCTGGTTTCTTTATATGACTGGAATTAGAATGTGGATGTGAGCATTCTCTGAGCAACAGAGAACCAGGGCCAAGAACACCAAGCAGATACCAAGAAGTGCAGCAAAGAGAGAATTCCTGAGTTCTCCATGGCTTTCTATAGCCTCATTTCCAGTCCAGGGATTCCATGGAATATCCCTGAATCCTTATAATAAATTCTATTTATTTGTCTGTTTGAAGTAACTGAGATTAGTTGCTGCTTCTAACCAAAAATTCCTTACAAGTCACTTACCTTCATTATGTTTCCATTTCTTCACTTACAAAATAAGGACATTTGACTAGATACATTCCTAGCTCTATTTTACATTAATGGCAACTTCCTGGAGCCTGCCTCCAGGATGAGGATAGGATTCTGCTTCCTTTGGCAGAGAGGTGGGAAAAGACTACTGCAATATTTTACTGTGTAAGTCAGCTCTCCGGAAGTTACACAAAAAGTAAAAGCTCACTTCCTCCAGAGCATGCCACCTAGACAGAGTTCGTCTCTATATATACTAGATAAATGCTATGTTCACTAAGAGAAATAAAAATGTCTGAGCAGACAGGAATCTTTGCAAACAGAATCCGGATAGAATATTCCTTCCCAGATGAGAATTTGGGGTATGACCCCATAAACATAAAAACTTTCTCATCTCTATATCCTTTATATACTTTAAATTATGAAGTCCTATAAATTACATAATACATACTGAATTATATACTTATATTGTTAAGTATGATTTTATGACCATAAATCTTGTCTTTCTAATTAGATTAAATATTCTCCCAGAGTAGAGGTCAAAATGTATATTTCATGTTGTGAATCCCTATTGAGCCTAGTCCCCAGGTAGTTATTCTTGAAAAACATGCAATTAAATTGCATTCACCAACCAAATAAAGCATTGCTTAAGGATGCTTTTACCTCATCTAGGTTCTTAGGATAAATGTATGCCATTTCCTGGCTGAAGGGACAATTGATTGAATAAATGAATGATGCCAACAAATATTCATTGAACTCATGCTTAGTATCAGAAAAAGTCCACCCACTCACTCCACCCCAAGCACCCACAGCTCAGCTCTGCAAACAAAGAACAAGGCAATGGAGGCAAGCTGTTCCTCCATTCTTACTGACAGAGGTTTATCAAATGTGTCCCAGAAGAATAGTTTGCACCCAGTGGATGCTGTGTAATCCAGGTCACTAGAGAAACAGATGTGATCAAATGTGCAAGCATATATTAGGGGAAATGTCCATGTGAGAGAAAATAGGAAAGAAGCTGAAAAGGGTTGGGAGAGCCATGAGACCATGATGCCAGTCTGACTCTGAGTGGAGGAAAGCAGGAGGAAAGGCAGGAGGAAAAGTCTGCTGGATCACCATGGAGTATGAGGAAGGTTGGACAAAGCCAGAGGAATTCTATAGCTCCCAGGAACAGACCTGCCTTGATATCGTGCCCAGCTCAGTCACTGCCTGAGAGCAGCCCATGGAAGGCATGGTCTTGGTGCAAATCCAGTGAATTTCAATGTAGAGCAACTGAGGTCCCTGATTGATTACCCCCCACCCCACAACTGCCGTCATTGGCAATCTGAATGACCACCACAAATGCTCATATTTTTGCTGCATTGAATTGATGATTTTACCTGAAAGAGCCACATCCTCTTCTTTTCTTACCATGTCCATTCTCACCATGATAGAAGAGACTACAGATCTCAGGAGGAAAGCAACCCTAGTCATTCAATTTTACAGTCTGGAAATCCCCATTAAGAAGTCCATTAGAAAGCCTCCAGGATCCATGCTTTTTCCAATCTCAGAAAGTTCAGATCACCTGCCAAACAGTCATTTCCACACTATAGCCCAAGATTTTTCTCCAAAAAATATAGGGTATAATAGAAGTATATGTATTTGTGAGAGAGAGACAGACAACTGGCCTATTGAGAATTTGCTTTAGCTAAGCTTTGAATGTGACTATTTCAGTACTTACCCTCTTTTGATTAAGATGAAAAAGCAGAGACAGTGCAGCCAAATTCACTTAATATCAAGTCATTAATATAAAATCTATTTCGTGGATTTTTTCCCTTCAGACTCTAAGCAATTTGGCAAAATTACAATACAACTAGCCAAACACTCACTGACATCAAAACACCCTCAAGATTAGTGCAAAGTAAAAAAAAAAACCCAAAAAAACCATTGCTTTCTGGGACTAAAAATTACTTGCTATCAACCAAAGCAAACAAAATTTAATTATTTTAATAGATTAAAACTTGACATTTTGTTCTTTTCTTGGTGTGTTGGTTACACACAACAGAACTGTTTGAGCAGACCAGAATAACAATATCATTTCTATAGAATTAAAGGGCTAAGAACTTGCCCCTGCTTCCATGGTGTCATTTTCTTCTACTTTTATTTTTAGAAAACTATATTTACATTACTCTGGAAGAAAGAATCTAATTAAAAAATGACGTTTTTCTACTAGTTCTTAGTAGATTAAGCCAGACTTGCAAATGGCTTAGAAATAGTAAGTTTAATAATATTTGCAAAAGACCTATCTTTGACTGGAAAACTAGACCCATTTTCTGTTCATATCTTATATTCCTACATAGCCATGGCAAGAAAAAGAAATTTTGTTCAAGAAAAAGTTATTTGGCTATTTTCCTTAGACCTGCATGCTCAAGTCTAATATGGTCCAACTCAAAGGACTACAAGAAGCCAAAGGTAAATTTGTATATATAGCTTAATTAGCTTTAAAAATTACCTTTTGTTCAGAATGCTCACTGAGAACAGGGAAAACCTCTTCCCAATTGTATAATTGCTCTTCTTTAACATTTTCTTCTTGAATATTCTTTCATTCAGTTATTCCTTCCAACATTTGCCAATTACAATGTGCCCATCATTCTGAGAGGGTCTGCAGAGGAAATAAAATATAGGAAACACATCTTTACTCTCATAAAATGATCAATTTAGTTGGAGAAATAACACATGTACATACATCCCTGCAACACATGACGATTATAATCAATGAAATGGAGATTTAAGGCTAAGAAAGAGACATTTTATCCTCAATGCTTGGATGGCATTTGGGATGGAGGTTGTGAAAGGTTGTGTCTGAGATGAAAGAAGACCAAGAATATGCCTGAAAATGAGAAAACTATGAGACAGAGAGGAAAGAAAATAGAAAGCATGACTGGTTCTGTTGAAAGCAAGGACCATTTAGGGGAGTAGAGAGATACCAAACTGGAAAGGTAGAAGGGGCCAGACTGGAGGATTTTTAATACCAGCCAAAGAAGTCACTAAATACCAGCTGGGAAGGTAACAAGGAATCACTAAAAGCTCTAACAGAGAAGTGACATAAAAATTTTTAGGAAGGTGTTAATCTGGTGGTGATGTGCAGATTCCTATAAGAGGCAAAAACAAGAAACTAGAAACCAGAAGGGTATCACAAGAATCAGAGCATGAAGCAAGAAGGGCAAGTTAGGATCATGGCAGTGGGAATGGAAAAGCGGGGTTCAAAGGAAGAGCCACTAAAGAAGAATTGACAGGATGTGCTCAAGCAAATGGATGAAGATGGCAAGAGAGATGAACTTGAAGATGACCCCATTCTAAGCCTGGGTGATGGAAAATGACTCTGCAACCAACAAAAATAAAAATATTAAAGAAAGAGAAATGCTGGTATGGATAGAAGGAATGTAGAGGGAAAGTAAAAACACTAAGTTTAACCTTAATCACATGGAGTTTATAGTGTGAATAGAATGTCCATAGTCACTTGGTAGGAAATATGGGACTATAGTTCAGGGTACAAGTTATGGGCCTGTGATTGTAACTTAGGAGTGAGGGGGAGGGTCATTCCACAGGCTCCTATGGAAGTAGACAATATAGTCAAGAGAGGAGAGGAGTGTGTAGGGGAGTAAGACAAGTACAGAAAAGAGAGTTCGAGATAGAACTTTGGGAAGTGTCTCCCCTTGAAGGTGTACCTTCCTCTCATATGTTTGGGGAAGGGAGTATGTGCAGTGTGGTTGGCCCTCCATTATCATATTCTCCCCTCAGTACTACACTGGGGTGCTCAGACAGCTCTTCATCACTTAGACTTTCCTCAATAATTACACCTGGATGTGGTGGTGATGGTGCAGAGATGTCAGCATGTCTCCTTTCTGGGGTATCCTTTATTCATCCATAAAACCACTGTGGGCCATGCTGAAAGCTTTATTAAAGTTTTGGGAATACTTACAAGAAATGATAATGAAGGAAAAAAGAAAACTTAAGTCTTTATGCTAAATAGATTATTATATCCCAGAATCCTAGAGGAAAGGAAAAATGTTACCCCTTTCACAGGGTACATTCACTTCCTAGTCTTATTTCTCTCCTTAAACAAAAGCACATTTTACTTTTCTTTTTCTTCAGAGAATTCACTAGGCCCAGAATAGAGGTATGAGATTCTCTACCACTGGATTATATCCTTGTTCCATAATGTCACACAATCCAGGGATCACAGGAAGATACTAGGACATTTACCAGAATGTGAGCTAGTCAATTTAGGATGACAACAAAGGTGGCTTCAGGAGAACAGTCCATAGAGGGCTTTCCCACTCCAAGTTCAGTCCCTGTTCAAGTATCTTCATGGTGGGAGCTGAAGATAGCTCTCTAAATTGTCCTACAGATAACATGAAAGCACAATGTCACATGCCTTTTTCAAGGACAAACAATAATTCTTAGAGACAATGTAGTCTAAATACACATTAAGGAAGAGAAACATTTTCCTAAAGGTAATACAACCTGCAAAAATTTCCCCAGTTTATCACTGAAATAGCTTTTTACATTGCTAAGCAAAACAACTTTTTCCCATTTTTACTCTCCTACTCTACGACATGCCTAAGGCCCACCTGTGAAAAACTTGGCTTTCTAACAATAGAACCATTTATCTGCCCCAAAGACCTTGCAGAAACTCTGAAATTATATTTGTCTTATAAGGAATGTGAGAAAAGCAGCCAGCTACAGTGGCAGAGGCATAATAGTCAGAAATGTAAAAGAATAAGGAAACTAGAATTACAATTTAGGCCAAGGGAAAAAGATTAGGGAGAAGTAGGCCATAGTTTCAGGAGCTCCAAAGAAACCAACATAGAAGAAAATGACAAAAAGTCACTGCCAACCTAGATGTCATTGATAAACATCTATAAAGGAGTTTCAAGAGAATGGTATGGGGTGGAGTAGAAACCACAGGAGTTTTCTCTTCAGGAAAGGATATCCATGTAAAGAAGGGAAAAGAGGACATGACAGCTTAAGACAGAAGGAGATTGGGGGTGAAGTTTTATTTAGGTGAGGAATACCTGGAAATGGTTATATGCAAATAGGAGAGATTGAAGACAGCCTTGTCTCTAGTTGATGAAGCAAGGTGAGATGGAAAATGGGAGAGACAGGAGGTAGAAAGCTGAAGCTATGTTGACAAGAGTTGACTGATTTTTATTTTGAGAAAAAAAGAAGTAGACAAAAATATAGAAAGATACAGAAACAAACAATCAAATAATTAAAAAAAAACAGTATTGAAGTAGAGAGGAGGGCACTGAGAAAGATTTCCTCTCTCAGTTGAACAAAAAGCCAAACCACCTGTTGGAACTGATGAACTGAAGTTGGAACTGAAGTTGGCTCAGAAGTTTGAAAGTTGGGGTAGAGAGCTAATGGTTCCTATATGGAACTTGAGAGGAAGCAACAAAAAGAGTAGGAAAAAAAACCACCAGATTTCCTTTCCAGATAATTTAGACCAAACTTCACAATGAGTACAATTAGAAAAGCTAACAAAATATAAAAAGCTACTACTTGATGGTGATAAAAAGCAGTAAAAGGGATCAAAGGTATCCAAATCGGCAAAGAAGAAGTCAAAATGTCTCTCTTCGCAGATGACATGATACTCTATATTGGAAAACCCAAAGGAATCCACTCCCAAACTATTAGAAGTTATAGAACAATTCAGTAAGGTGGCAGGATACAAAATCAATGCCCAGAAATCAGTTGCATTTCTATACACGAATAACGAGACTGAAGAAAGAGAAATTAGGGAATCCATCCCATTTACAATAACACCAAAAACCATGCGTTACCTTGGAATTAACTTAACCAGAGACGTAAAGGACCTATATGCTAGAAACTATAGATCACTTTTGAAAGATATTGAGGAAGACATAAAAAGATGGAAAAATATTCCATGCTCATGGATTGGAAGAATTAACATAGTTAAAATGTCCATACTACCCAGAGCAATCTACACTTTCAATGCTATCCCGATCAAAATACCGAGGACATTTTTCAAAGAACTGGAACAAATAGTCCTTAAATTTGTATGGAACCAGAAAAGGCCCCGAATCTCCAAGGAACTGTTGAAAAGGAAAAACAAAGCTGGGGGCATCACAATGCCGGATTTCGAGCTGTACTACAAAGCTGTGATCACAAAGACAGCATGGTACTGGCACAAAAACAGACACATCGACCAATGGAACAGAATAGAGAACCCAGAAATGGACCCTCGGCTCTTTGGGCAACTAATCTTTGATAAAGCAGGAAAAAACATCCGGTGGAAAAAAGACAGTCTCTTCAATAAATGGTGCTGGGAAAATTGGACAGCTACATGCAAAAGAATGAAACTTGACCACTCTCTCACACCATACACAAAAATAAACTCCAAATGGATGAAAGACCTCAATGTGAGACAGGAATCCATCAAAATTCTAGAGGAGAACATAGGCAACAACTTCTATGACATCGGCCAGAGCAACCTTTTTCACGACACATCTCCAAAGGCAAGAGAAATAAAAGATAAAATGAACTTATGGGACTTTATCAGGATAAAGAGCTTCTGCACAGCCAAGGAAACAGTCAAAAAAACTAAGAGACAGCCCACGGAATGGGAGAATATATTTGCAAAGGACACCACAGATAAAGGACTGGTATCCAAGATCTACAAAGAACTTCTCAAACTCAATACACGAGAAACAAATAAACAAATCATAAAATGGGCAGAAGATATGAACAGACACTTTTCCAATGAAGACATACAAATGGCTAACAGACACATGAAAAAATGTTCAAAATCATTAGCCATCAGGGAAATTCAAATCAAAACCACACTGAGATACCACCTTACGCCAGTTAGAATGGCAAAGATAGACAAGGCAAGAAACAACAATTGTTGGAGAGGATGTGGAGAAAGGGGATCCCTCCTACATTGTTGGTGGGAATGCAAGTTGGTACAGCCACTCTGGAAAACAGTGTGGAGGTCCCTTAAAAAGTTAAAAATTGAACTACCCTATGACCCAGCCATTGCACTACTGGGTGTTTACCCCAAAGATACAGACGTAGTAAAGAGAAGGGCCATATGCACCCCAATGTTCATAGCTGCATTGTCCACAATAGCCAAATCATGGAAGGAGCCGAGATGCCCTTCAACAGATGACTGGATTAAGAAGCTGTGGTCCATATATACAATGGAATATTACTCAGCTATCAGAAAGAACGAATTCTCAACATTTGCTGCAACATGGACGGCACTGGAGGAGATAATGCTAAGTGAAATAAGTCAAGCAGAGAAAGACAATTATCATATGATTTCTCTCATCTATGGAACATAAGAACTAGGATGATCGGTAGGGGAAGAAAGGGATAAAGAAAAGGGGGGTAATCAGAAGGGGGAATGAAACATGAGAGACTATGGACTATGAGAAACAAACTGAAGACTTCAGAGGGGAGGGGGTGGGGGAATGGGATAGACTGGTGATGGGTAGTAAGGAGGGCACGTATTGCATGGTGCACTGGGTGTTATACGCAACTAATGAAGCATCACTTTACATCGGAATCCGGGGATGTACTGTATGGTGATTAACATAATATAATAAAAAAAATCATTAAAAAAAAAAAGCAGTAAAAATTACCCTGGTCGCCTCAGGAGATAATCCAGAGAGGTAAGTTTGATATTTGAATTCTTTTCCCCTTGAGGGTGTTTGCTAGTTCCTGCAGAGGCATCTGAGCAGTGTTTTTGGCAGCCTCATGGGATTAGAAGGATAAAAGTAGGATCCCAGAGCCCATGAAGATTAGGAGGGAGAAGGATCCCTAATGAATTTGCTGTGCTGTAAGTTGACTCTCCACAGGACCATAACCTGGGAAAACTAGAAGCAAACTAAGACCAGCAAAAATTACAACCCAGCCTCAAACCATCTCAATTCCTAAAAGTGCATAATGTGATCCTGGATTGCTAGATCTTCCTAGGAAACTGCTGGAACCAAGTATAGATCTTCTATGGGAAAAAAAATGTTATTGTAGCCCTCAAAATTTTTCCACAATCAAGTATTCAAATATTGTGTCTAGCACACAATTAAAATAACCAGACATACCAAGTATCAATTGATAATTAATGGTTAAACAAAATGTTTACTATTTGGGGATATTATTTAGCCTAGAAAAGGAAGGAAATTCTAACACATGCTATAACATGGATGAAACTTGAGAACATTATAGTAAGTAAAATAAACCAATCACAAAAAGACAAATACTATGTATATGATTCTACTTATATGAGGTACCTAGAGTAGTCAAATTCATAGAAACATGGCAGTGGCCAGGAGCTGACAGGACTGGGGAAATAGAGTTGTTGCTTAATGGGTATAGAATTGCAGTTTTGGGGCACCTTGGTGGCTCAGTCGTTAAGGTCTACCCTCAGCTCAGGGCGTGATCCCAGGTCCCTGGGATCGAGCCCCGCATTGGGCTCCCTGCTCAGCAGAAGCCTGCTTCTTCCTCTCCCACTCCCCTTGCTTGTGTTCCCTCTTTGCTGGCTGTCTCTCTCTCTATCTCAAGTAAAATAAAATAAAATCTTTAAAAAAAAAAAGAATTGCAGTTTTGTAAGATATAAAGAGTTCTGGAGATGGATGGTGGTGATAATTGCATGATATGAATGTACTTAATACCACTGACTGTACACTTAAAAATGGTTAAGATAGTAAATTTTTTGTTAGTGTATTTTACTACAATAAGAAATTTAGAAAAATGAAGAAATATATAAATCAAAAAAATGAGGGAGAAATTAAGACATTCTCAGATAATCAAAAGCTATGAGACTTTGTTGCTGCCTAGACCTGTCCTGTAAGAAATGCTAAAGGGCGTCCTTCTGGTTGAATTGAAAAGAAACTAGACAGTTACTTGAAGCTGTAAGAAGAAATAAAGAACTCTAGTGAAGGTAAATACATGGATAATTATAAAGTCTAGTATTATTATAATTATGGTATGTAACTCCACTTTTTTAAAACATGGTTTAAAGGGCAAGTTCATAAAAAACATTACTGACCATGTAACATGTAGAGATGTAATCTGTGACATCTAATAACAGAAAGAGGGAAGGGAGCTACATGCAAGTTTTGTGTGCTATTGAATATAAACTGTTATATTCAACTCAAATTAGAGTGTTATAACCTTAGGATGTTAAATGTAATCCCTATGGTAACCACAAAGAAAACAGCTATAGAATATACACATAAGGAAATGAGAAGGGAACTCACTAAAAAAAATCAACTAAACACAAAAGAAGGCAGTAATAGAGGAAGTGAGGGACAAAAAAGTATAAGGCATACAGAAAACAAACAGCAAAATGACAAAACTAAATGAATCCCTCTTTATCAATAATTGCTTTAAATGTAAATGGAATAAATTCTCCAATCAAAAGATAAAAATTGGCAGAGTAGATTTTTTAAAAAAATGATTCAATTATATACTATTTATAAAAGACTCACTTTAGATCCAAAGATACAAATAGATTGAAAGTAAAAACACACAATATCTTTTTGATATTCCATGCAAATAGTAACCAAAAGAGAACTGGGGTAGCTATACTAATAACAGACAAAATGGATTTTAAATCCAAAAGGTTACAAGAAACAAAGAAAGACATTATATATTAGTAAAATTTTTAATACAGCAAGAGAATATAACAATTGTAAACATTTACATACCCAAGAGACTTTCAAAATATATGAAGCAAAAATTGACAGAATTTAAGGAAGAAATAGACAGCTTTACAATAATAGTTGGAGACCTGAATGCCCTACTTTAAAGAGACAGAAGATAAGTAAGCATATAGAGGACTTGGACAACACAATAAACCATCTAGACCTAACAATAAACACAACAAAATAAACCATCTAGACCTAACAGACATACAAAATATTTCATGCAACAACAGCAGAATACATATTCTTCTCAAGAACACATAAAACATTCTCTAGGATAGACCATATGTTGGGCTACAAAACAAGTCTCAGTAGATTTAAAAAGATAGATATCATACAAAGTATCTTCTCCAGCCACAAAGGGATGAAGATAGAAATCAGTAACAGAAGCAAAATGAAAATTCATAAATATGTGGAAACTAAACATTCTTAAACAACCAGTGGGTGAAAGAAGCAATCACAGGGAAATTAGAAGATATTTAGAGACAAATGGAAATGAAAATAAAACATACAAAACTTATGGGATTCAGCAAAAAGAGTGCTCAGACGGAAATATATAGCAGTAAATGCCTATACTTTAAAAAAAAGAGATTTCAAATCAATGCCTTAAATCTACACTTTCAGGAACTAGAAAAAGAAGAGAAAAGAACCATGAGCTAATAGAGAAAAGGAAATAATAAGAATTAGAGCAGAGATAAACAAAATACAGAACTAAAAAGCAAAAGAATCAAGGAAACCTAAAGTTGGCTCTTTGGAAAGTTCAACAAAACTGACAAACTTTAGTTAAATTGACTAAGAAAAAAAAGACTAGACTCAAATAACTAAAATCACAAATGAAAAAGGGGACATAACAACAAACTTTACAAAAATAAAAAAGATAATAAGAAAATACTACGAACAACTCTACGCCAACAAATGGATAGCCTACATGGGAAGGACAAATTCTTAGAAACACACAACTACCAAAACTAAGAAGAAACCGAAAATCTTAATAGACCTGTAACAAATAAGAAGATTGAATTAGAAACCAAAAACCTTCCCACAAAGAAAAGCTCAGGACCAAATATTTAAAGGAGAATAGCATCAGTCCTTCTTAGACTCTTCCAAAAAATTAGAGGAGGGAACATTTTACTAACGCATTCTATGAAGCCAGTGTTACCAAAGCATGACAAAGATACTACAAAAAAAGGAAATTATAGACCAATATTCCTAATTAAAATCTGCAACAAAATATTAGCCAACTGAATTCAGCATTGAAGGAAAAGCATTATACACCATAAACAAATAGAATTTATTCCAGAATTCAAGTATGATTCACTATATGAAAATCAATCAAAGTAACACCACATTAATAGAATGAAGGGGGAAAAACTACATGATCATCCCGATCAATGTAGAAAGAGCATTTGGCAAAATTCAACACCCATTCACGATAAAAACACACAATACACTAATAGAAGGGAACTTCCTCGATATGATAAAGGCCATATAGGAAAACCCCACAACACATCAGACCCAATGGTGAAAGAGTGAAAGCATTTCCCCTAAGATCAGAAACAAAACAAGGATGCTCACTATCATCACTGTTATTCAATATCATACTGCAAGCCCTAGCCAGAATAATTAGGCAAGACAAAGAAATAAAAGATATTGAAATTAGAAAAGAAGAAGTAAAATTATCTTTGTTCTAAGATGACATGATCTTAGATGTAGAAAATGCTAAAGACTCAGAAAATTTTACAGCTAAGAAACAAATTCAGCAAAATTGCAGGATACATCATCAACACTCAAAAATCAGTTTTATTTCTTTATGTTGGTAATAAATAATTATAACAGAAATTTTAAAAACAATTCCATTTATTATAGCACTAAAAGGAATAAGACACTTAGGAAATAATTTAATCAAGGAGTTGAAAGACTTGCACATTGAAAACTATGAAACATAGCTGAAAGAAAGTAAAAGAGACCTAAATAAAAGGAAAGACATTTCTTGTCCACGAATTACAAGATGTAATACTGTAAGGATGACACTACCCAAAGTGCAATTCAATCTCTATCATAACCCCAATGGTATTTTTTTTGCAGAAACGGAAAAGCTGATTCTAAACCCATATGGAGTTTCAAGAGCTCTGAGTAGCCAAAACAACCCTGAAAGAAAACAAAGTTGGGAGACTCACACTTCCTAATGTCAAAATGTACTGCACATCTATGATAATCAAAACAGTGTGGTTGGTACTGGCATAAGGACAGACATAGACCAATAGAATAGATTGAAAATACAGAAATAAAACCTCTTATTTTGGTCCTTGATATTCAACAGGGACCATTCAGTGGGAGAAAAATGCAGTTTTTCCAACAAATGGTGTCAGGAAGACTGAATATCCACGTGCAAAAGAATCAGCTGGAATCTTCCTTTAGACATTATACAAAAATTAATTCAAATGGATCAAAGACCTAAATTTAAGAGCTAAAACCATTAAACTCTTAAAAATAAACTAGGAATAAATCTTCCTTGGATTTGGCAATGGTTTCTTAAGTATGACATCAAAAGCACAGGCAGGAATGCCTGGCTGGATCAGTCAGTAGAGCATGTGACTCTTGATCTCAGCATCATGAGTTCAAGCCCCACCTTGGGTGTGGAGCCTGCTTAAAAACAAAAAAACAAAAGTGCAGGCAAAAAAGAAAAAAAATAGATAAATTGAACATCATAAAAATTAAAAACTTTTGTGCATTAAAGAACACTATTAATAATGAAAGACAATCAATGGAATGGTAATAAATATTTGCAAAGTATATATGTGATAGGGGCTTAGTATCCAGAATATATAAATAACTCTTACAACTCAAAAACAAAAAAACAATCAACCCATTTTTAAAATGGACATAAAAGGGGCACCTGCATGGCTCAGTCAGTTAAGCATCCAACTCTTGATTTTGGCTCAGGTTATGATTTCATGGTCGTCAGATGGAGCCCTGAGTCAGGCTCTGTGCCCAGCATGGAGTCTGCTTGTCCCTCTCCCTCTGCTCCTCCCCTCCCCCTCCTCCCCTTGCTTGCACTCTCTCTTTCTCTCTCTCTCTCTCAAATAAATAAATAAAATCTTTAAAAGAATAATAAAAAGAGCAAAAAAGATACACAAATAACCAATGAACCCATGAAAAGATGTTCAACATCATTAGTCATTAGAGAAATACAAATCAAAACCACAATGAGATACCACTTCACACCTACCAGACTGGCTATAATAAAAAATAAACAAACAAAACCAGAAAATAACAAGTGTTGGCAAAGATGTGGAAGGATTGTAACCCTTGTACATTACTGGTGGGAATATAAAATGGTACAGCAGCTCTGGAAGACAGTTTGGTGATTCCTCGAAAAGTTAAATGTAGAATTACCGTATGACCTACCATATAATTCCACTCCTATATATATCCCAAAGAATTGAAAAAAGGGACCTCAGGTACTTGTTCATTAATGTTCATAGCGGCATTATTGATATTAGCCAAAGAGTGGAAAAAACCAGTGTTCTTCAACAAATGAATGGAGGTTTTATATTCAGGGTTCTCTAGAGAAACAATAGGGGGTAAGAGATGACAAATAGATAGATGGATATAAAGGTACAAATATAAAGGGATTTATTATAAGGTGTTGGTTCACATGATTATAGAGGCTGAGAAGTCCCATGGTCTACTATCTGCAAAGCTAAAGACCCAGGAAAGCTGGTGGTATAGTTCAAAGACCTAACAGCTGGAGAGCCAATGGTACAGACTCCATTCCAAGTCTGAAAGCCTGAGAACCAGGAGTGCTAAGGGAAGGAGACCGATATCCCAGCTTAATCAGTTAAGCAGAGAGCAAATTCAACTTTCCATTGGCCTTTTGTTCTACTTTGGCTCTCAACAGATTGGATGATGTCCACCTACACTGGGGAGGGCCATCTGCTTTACTCAGCCCATCAATTTAAATGTTAATCTCCTCAAGAAACAACCTCACATACACACCTAGATACCTGGGCATCTATGGTGCAGTCAAATTGACACATATATTACAATAAATAAACAAAATATGATATATACAAGCAATGGATGTTATTCAGCCACAAAAAGAAATGAAGTTCTGTTCTTTCCTGTCTCTGTGGAGTCATGTGGAGGTGGAGGTCCAGGTGCACCAAGATTCAGCTCCACCCATAACCCACTGCCATGGCCAAGGAAAGCATTACTACTGGAGGTGCAATGGATTTTTTTTTTTAAGATTTTATTTATTTATTCAACAGAGATAGAGACAGCCAGCGAGAGAGGGAACACAAGCTGGGGGAAGTGGGAGAGGAAGAAGCAGGCTCATAGTGAAGGAGCCTGGTGGGGCTCGATCCCAGGACCCTGGGATCACGCCCTGAGCCAAAGGCAGACGCTTAACCGCTGTGCCACCCAGGCGCCCTGGAGGTGCAATGGATTTTTAATACTGCTTTACAAAAGGTGCTGAAGAACACTCTCATCCATGATGGCCTAGCACATGGAATTCGAAAAGCTGCCAAAGCCTTAGACAATCACCAAGCCCATCTTTGTGTGCTTCCATCCAGCTGTGATGGATGAGCCTATGTATGCCAGGTTGGTGGAGGCCCTTTGTGCTGAACACCAAATCAACCTAATTAAGGTTGATAACAGCAAGAAACTAGGGCAATGGGTAGGCCTCTGTAAAACTGACAAAGACAGAAAGCCCCACAAAGTGGTTGGTTGCAGTTGTGTGGTGGTTAAGGTCTATGGCAAAGAGTCTCAGGCCAAGGATGTCATCAAGGAATACTTCCATTACAAGAAATTAATAAATAAAAAACTTGGTTTTTGTTCCTAAAAAAAAAAAGTTGCATAACATAAGTGAAACTTGAAAATATTAAGCTAAGTGAAATAAGCCAGACACAAAAGGACAAATACTATATGATTCTACTTATATGAAATACCTAGATTAGACAAATTCATAGAAAATAGATCAGAGGTTGTATATGCTGGGCAGAATTGGAATGGGGAGTTACTGCTTAATGGGTACAGAGTTTCTGTTTGGGGTGATAAAAAAAAATTGGAACCAGATAGTGGTGATGGTGTATATGTAATTAATGTACTGAATCAGTACACTTAAAAAATAAAAAAAAATGGGGCGCCTGGGTGGCACAGTCGTTAAGCGCCTGCCTTCGGCTCAGGGCGTGATCCCAGCGTTCTGGGATCGAGCCCCACATCAGGCTCCTCCACTATGAGCCTGCTTCTTCCTCTCCCACTCCCCCTGCTTACGTTCCCTCTCTCGCTGGCTGTCTCTCTCTGTCAAATAAATAAATAAAATCTTAAAAGAAAATAAAAATAAAAAAATAAATAATAAAAAATGTACAAAAAACATGGCAAATTTTATGTTATATATATTTTAGTCCAATAAAATATTGGTTTAACATAGTTGACTACATTCACAGTAAGAAAAACCATATAAATGCTTCAATAGATGTAGAAAAATCTTTTGATAAAATTCAAAACCCATTTGTGAAAAATACTTTTAGAAACCTAGAAATAGAAGGGAACTTCCTTAATCTGATAAAGGGTATTGTGCCAGTTATCAATTTATTGCCTCTTAACTCCAAAATCACCCTTCAGTACCTGCTCTGTGATGGACTGAATTCTCGAAGCACTTCTCCTTCACAGCAAGTACATGGAATTTTGCTGAAAGAGGGTGCTGGAGTGACACTGCAAGAGAAAGATGGTTCTCTTCCTGACTCCAAAGTACAGTGTATTGCTTTTTCTTGCTCCTGCCACACACTCAGAGGTATAAGTGTGCAGGCACATTTGGAGGTGCTCTGCTCCAGTTGTGTGCTCAGAGCATGTAGTCCTCAGGAATCTTATAGCCTCAGCCCAGGTCCAGTAATGGCCTTCCCATGGCCTTTCCAAGATCCTGACCTCATAAACACAGTGGAAACCTAACTCTTTCTACACCACCCTTGAATGGCCTCAGTCCTAAAGGGTTGTTTCTGTTTGTCTCTCAACTACTGCCCTGTGCTAGCCTAAGCAACCCAGAAAACTTCTCCACCAACCAAAGTATTGCAACCACATGATTTACAATGAGGGCTGCACTGCAGCCTTGGGAAGGGATATCCATTTCCAAGTTTGTACTTCCTTGGATACTCTCCTTCATCTCTTAGTGTCCTTTATTTTTTTTTATTTTTTATTTTTTTAAAGATTTTATTTATTTATTTATTCGACAGAGATAGAGACAGCCAGCGAGAGAGAGAACACAAGCAGGGGGAGTGGGAGAGGAAGAAGCAGGCTCATAGCGGAAAAGCCTGATGTGGGGCTCGATTCCATAATGCCAGGATCACGCCCTGAGCCAGACGCTTAACCTCTGTGCCACCCAGGCACCCCTCTTAGTGTCCTTTAACATTATCTCTACATCTTCATAGTTACCCTCCTATCATGGTTTCATAATTCTTTGTATTGAACTTTCTCTGTTTAAATTACTGTATTGGTTTCTCATTGGGACTCACTGGTTGCAGAATGATACAAGTACTTACAAAATATAAGTAAACATCATACTTAATGGTTAATGCTGAAAGTTTTCTCTTTGAGATCAAGAACAAGACCAGAATGCATGCTATCACCACTTCTGTGCCACACTGCATAGCCACTGTAATACGACAAGAAAAAAAGGGCATATAGATTGGAAAGGAAAAAAGGAAATTTTCATTATTCACAGATTATAATGACAATATACATTTTAAAAGTCCAAAATGATCTAGTCAATTATTAGAATATATGTAATTATCAAGATTACTGAATGCAAAGTCAACATACAAAAATCTACAATATTTATATCATTTATATAATGATACAATTATATGTATAATTATATTATTAATACAATTGTATTTCTAATTATATTAGAAAAAAGAAAAGAAAAAGAAACTTTAAAAATACCATTAGCAAAAATATAAAAATATTAAACACTTAGCAATAAGTGTAACAAAAGATGTACAAAAACTTTAAGACATTAATGTGAAAAATTGAAGAGATCTTAAAAAATGGGTAGATATACAAGTTTATGAAATCATAGACTCAATATTGTGAAGATGTCAATTCTTCCCCCAAACTGATGTATAGATTCAAGACAATTATAATTGAAATTCTTACAAGTTTTTTGTTGTTGTTTGTATAGGAACCTGAACACTTTATTTTTAACATTTACATGGAAATGAAAAGTTGATAAAGAGCCAAGACACTTTTGAAGAAGAAAAGCAAGGAGGGAAGACTTGCTCTATCAAATACCCAGATTTATTAAAAAGGTTAAATAATTAAAATAGCATGGCACTGGCATAAACACAGAGATGAATGGAACAGAATAGAGTCCCAAACCAGACTCATGCACACACAAACATGACAAGTTTGTCACTGCAGAGAATGGGTGAACCATAGTATTTTAAATACATTGTGCTGAGAAAACTATATATCCATGTGATAAAAAAAGAAACTTGGTTTCCATCTCCATATAAAAACTAATTTTCAGATAAATTACAGATTTAAATGTGAAGCGAACAATAAAAAAATAATATTTAGTAATAATAAAGAAATTCTATAAAAACATGGGAAAATATCTTCATGACTTCAAGACAGGGGAACATCTCTTACACAGCTATAAAAAGCACTAACCAAAGGAAAAGATTAATAAACAGGGCTACATTAAGATAAGAACTTCTGTGTATCAAAAGATGCTATTCAACTGGTTTGTACCCAAAAGGACTCCTCCGAATCCATAAACAAAAGATAGACAGGGGCGCCTGGGTGGCACAGCGGTTAAGCGTCTGCCTTCGGCTCAGGGCGTGATCCCGGCGTTGTGGGATTCGAGCCCCACATCAGGCTCCTCTGCTATGAGCCTGCTTCTTCCTCTCCCACTCCCCCTGCTTGTGTTCCCTCTCTCGCTGGCTGTCTCTATCTCTGTCGAATAAATAAATAAAATCTTTAAAAAAAAAAAAAAAAGATAGACAACTCAATGGACAAATGAGAAGAGAAATAAGGATAAGCACTTAACAAAAGAAAATACCCACAGTACCAAAACATAGGAAATGGGGCTCTACTTCATTAATAATTTGAGAAGTGAAAATTAAAACTATAATGAGATACCATTATACTGACAGCACCAAATGTAAGTATGGATATGGAACACTGGAACCCTCATTCACTGCTGGGGATGGGGGATATGTGTAAATTCCAATAACAAAATTGGGAGCTAGTCAGTTTTGTCTCTCATATTCCCTATTTCAGAATTCACTCCTCGATGGAATTCCTAACAAAAATACCTGCACATGGGCACCAAAAGTCATGCACAGGAATGTCCACAGTAGCACTGTTCAAAGCAACCCCAAACTGGAAACAACTCAAGTATCCAAAAATTGCAGAAGGGATAAAGAAATTATGTACGCAGGGTGAGGCACAATGAGTGAAGGGAATCATAAGGTACAAACTTCCAGTTATAAAATAAGTAAGTTGGGGCACCTGGTGGTTCTGTCAGTTAAGCATCTGACTCTTGATTTTGGCTTAGGTCATGATCTCAGGGTCATGAGATCGAGCCCTGCATCAGGCTCTATGCTCAGCAGGGAGTCTGCGTGGTATTCCCTCTCACTCTCCCTCTGTCCCTCCTCTCGCCCCCCCCCACACGCTCTCTCTCTCTCTCTCTAAAATAAAGAAATAAATCTTTAAAAAAAATAAGTCATGGGGATGTAATGTACAGCATGCTAAGTGTAATACTGTATTGCACATTTGAAAGTTGTCAAGAGAGCAAGTCTTAAAAGTCCTCATCAGAAGGAAAAAAAAGAAAAAAAAATTTTGTAGTTGTGTATGGTGGTGGATGTTAACTAGACTGGTTGTGGTAATCCTTTCACAATGTATTCAAATATCAAATCATTATGTCGAATATCTGAAACTAATACAATGTTATATGGCAATTAGTCAATTATACCTTAATTAAAAAAATAAAATCATGGTATATTTATATAATGAAATAATATACAACATTGAAAATGTATGTACTATAGCTTCATGCAGTGACATGAATTTCATAAACATAATAATAAGTCAAAGAAGCCAAACACACAATATATATACTCTATAATTCCATCTATATGAAGTTCAGAAAATGAGCAAAACTAAATTACAGTGTTTAATAGTACAGGTTTAAGTGGTAAAAGTGTAAAGAAAGGCCAGGAAATTATTACTATGACCTTTCGGATAGTACTTACTGTAGAAAAACACAAAGTACTAGTGATTAGGAGAGGGTGTGATGAGGACTTCAGGAGTGTTGAAACATTCTAGTTTTTGACCCAGGTGGTGATCACTTGGAGGTTAACTCTGAGAAGTTATTGAGCTGTATATTTTTTTGTAAATGTCTGTAATATTTCATGTTTTAAAGTGTTAAAAGGGGGGGCGCCTGGATGGCTCAGTCCATTGAGCGTCTGACGCTTGGTTTTGGCTCAGGTCCTGATCTCAGGTCTTGGGATGGAGCCCTGCATCCAGCTCCACACTCAGCAGGGAGTCTGCTTCAGGATTCTCTCTCCCTCTGCCCCATTCTTGCATGTGTTTGCTCTCTCTCAAACAAATAAATAAATCTTTAAAAAAAATTTTTTTTAAAGGGTTGAAAGAACAGATGACTGCCTGGCAGCACTGAGGGCCCAGTAGACAAAGCACATTTTAGTAAGTCCTAAATGTAGTGACTTCTACTGCAGTGTGTAGGAGCCTGGGAGTGAGAGATGCGGAGAAGGAGGATGGCAATGACCCAGGATGGGGACTGGTTTGTCAGGACTCTGGAAGGCTAGTAGGGAGGGGTGAGGAGGGGAAATCACACATCCTTGAAATTGCAGTCCCTGAAGCAGACATTCAGGCAGACAAAAACTCAATTAGACAAATGTCCTAGGAGAATAGAAGGCCAAAAGACCAAAGATCACAGTGAGGGAGAAGAGTAAGTTCATAGACGTGAAAGCCTGGAAGAAGTAAAGGGTATTAGACACAGAAGGAGAGCTCCAGAGAACACTGCAGTAAAATGTAGTGTATTGATACCATGTACAAAGAAACAAGGATCTTTTAGGCTACCATTCATTCATTCATTCATTCAAAGTATTTACTGAGTCTCAGGAACTATTCTAGGTGCCATAGAGAATACAAGAAGTTGTAAGATAGTTCTCTTTAGTTTTAACTAAGATAAGACACGCCCTCATGAACATTTAAGTTATAGTTCAAGATTTCTCTGCTGGAGGGATAAAGTCCCAACTCACCCCCACACATCGCATACAAGCTCTACCCTAGTTTGGCCCCTTACCAGTGGCATCTCCCCATGGGTGTCTGCTCTTCCCCAGAGCAGCTTATTTTCACTGATCCTGTGACCATATGCAGGCATAGTTCTATGCACTGTATTCATTCTCACAATGACTTTAAGAGGTCGGTACAATTATTATCCACACTGTCCAGGTGATATAACAAGCCCAGAGAGGTGAAGTAACTTATTCATGTTCACAAAAGCTTTTAAGTACTGGGTCCAAGATTCCAGGTCTGGCTCTAGGGCATGTGCTCTCCACAAATACAACTGGGCCACAGCCATCTTTCTCTGGCCCCAGAAAAGTCAAGATCCTTTCATGTCTCTGTAGCTTTGGATTTTCTCCCTGTTATCTTCCCCACAAACCCAGGAAGATGGCTGCCACCTCTGTGCAGCCTTCCATGGCCACTTCTTCAGCGTCAACCTCTACCTTCCTCCTCTATGGCCTCATCTATCATGGGCCTCTCCTAACTCCTAACATGTCCCTACATGTCCTCAAGGGCAGGAATCTTGATTTGTTTGTCGATAGGTCTTCTCCAGAATCTGTCACACATGACATCACAGGCAATGCTGAATTGGATCCAACGAAAAATACAAACCCTAAATACGTGGAGTCAATACTGAGAGTCATAAAAGTTGTAAGAAAGAGAGGCCCCTGTAGCCTGAGGTAGCCCAGGGAAGTCTTCTGAAAGGAGTAGCCCCTGGCTAGACTATAAGGGATAAGCAAAACCTGTACCGCTGAAGATGATCAAGAGGGTGCCCCTGGTGGGAGAGAGCGTGTGCACAGGCCTAGAGACTCCAATGCACAGGGCGTCTTCAGACGTCGGTCTTTAAACCAAACTTTCCAGAGCACAGGCTGCAGGCAAAACAACCAAGGATCAAGAGGCAAGAATATCAAACTCCCAGCACAAATACCTACCCCAGGAACTCAAGTTCTTCTTCAGTAAATCCAGAAAACCAGAATAATTCTGAGTATAAGAGACCTGGAGAAAAAAAAAGATTAATCCGATTGAGAATTTTTTAATACTTTTCATTGGGTAATGTGGTACACAATTAACTGCAGGGTTGGAACTGCTCCGAATCTGGCACTATTTTAAATAAATCAGTATCAGTATGTAGAGATTTCACTGCATTTTCTTTGCATCCAGGCCGTGTGAGTTGTTGCCATCAATCAGGGCCTGGCCTGAGATCTAAATGGTGCCCATGTGACACCTATCATGCCAACAGCAAGCTCCTCCCCAAGCTTCTCATAGTTGTGGTACAAACGGTCCAGCCATGCATAGGCTCCTCCCAAGAAAGGGGGACACTGCCCGTACAAAAGGGATATTTCTTGAGGGGGACATAGGGTGGATTTTTACGTGGCCTCTTTCTGGGGGGGTTTCTGGAAAGTATATGCCACCAGGTTTGGGTTTGATGGAATGTCTTTGCAAACCAGACTGAATGGACTAGGAGGGTTGAACTCTACTATTCGGATTGTACCTCTTGTCCTGTCTAGCCTTGCTCTTATTATCATCTTTCTTCTAGATGAATGAGAGGAACATAAGGAATGTATGAATATTATTTCCAACAGATGTCTACAAAAGAAAGACTCTTCATTATTTTTCATAAGACTCCGGACCCATTGGAACTTCCTTGAGGTATGTGAGAGAGGCCCACCTGCCTGCCCTATTGCTAAAAGAGAATCAAATATAGGTAGTAAGGTTGTTACCATGTGAGAAAATCTTTCCTTTTTTGTCTACATATTTGCCTTAGATTCTTCACAAATAAAAAAACACATTTCATCGGCACCACTATATCTACAAATTACCCGAATGACCTCGATCTCGTTTAAACTCATTTTGCAAATGGGCAAACATTGTTCCATGAGTTTTACTGATAGCCTACAATTGCAAAGTTACTAAGTAATAGTGCCAGGCCCAAGTCTAGGACTTTAGGGTCCAACTTTGTCCCACTTCATAGCAAACACATTATTTTCACACATATTTCCAGAACACATAAAATATTGCTGTATAATTTTTATAATTCCAATTTGGAATTTTGTTATAACTTACAAATGTTTTCTCGTGATTCAAACTTACATTTTTATGTAATCGTATAGGGCTTGAGTTGAGTAGCAGCTGACTCATTGATATTGTGTTACATTTTGCAGACTCTTAATTAAATATTTATTTCAATTTCAATGTTTTATTCTCAAATTTAGGAGCCAATGCATTTTTCTCCAGGTCTGAAATATTGTCATGGGTCCTTGAAAGGTCATGGGCCCTGAGCAACAAGCCAAGAATGCCTCATGGCAGAAAGAGCCCTGTTCTGGCTGCTGTACCACTCAGCCCCTAGCACAGGGGTGTGATGTGAGCAAAAGCTTAGGACCTGGAATATAGAAGGCAGGTAAAGTTGGCTGTCACAGATTCAGCTGGCTGGAGCAGAAAGGACAGGATCTAGTCTGTCTCTGACCTTCTAGCTAGCTCCGCTGAATTTCTCTGGGATAATCTGCTGCCTGCACTCTGAAACAGGCTGTGTCCTTATGTTAAACCATACTATTAATCCACAGAGTTAAGCAGCATCCAGAAAAACTTCAATGATCAAAGGAAGAGTTTATTCTATATGTTAGTAGAGCTCTCTTTAAAACAAATCCCACAGGATTCAGGGATACTGGTCTTGACTGACCTCATCACCAAAAAACCCCAACCCCAGGGAGAGCTGGGGTTGTAGAGGAACTCGAGAGAGAGCAGAGAGATCCCCTCCTTCTGTTGCCATGGTGACATACAGAACCCTTCCACTAAGCAGGCCTGGGATTTAAGCCATTCCTACTGAACCTCCCGCTGGGTGGCCTTGCTTTGGAGGCAACATATTCCCAATAATTCTGAGTAAGTTGTTTTTGTAAAATGCATTTTAAATGCACAGGCCAGGGAAATCTAACTATTTAAAGGCATACTGTCCCAAATCCTTTTAGAAAAAAAGGAAAGAAATCTTCAGTACTGTAAGCAGTCACTCCCTAAATTCTCTTTTTGGATGTCCATATTTTTGTGTTCTGCAGAGTTTTATTAAATTAGAACACATTGCCACAGTGCTTGCTAAAAACATATTGCATCAGGCCTTGGAATTTAGAAAAAAAATGAGTTGTTGTTTGTGCCATGCCACCTTTCTTCAGTAATTGAAAGAAATTTGAAAATGTGGAGAAACCTGGGGATTCAGGAGAAGCTCTTCACTCATCTATTCCTCTAGTTGCCATGGAGAACAACAGTTTTAAAGGCATCTTTAAATAGTCAGCCCTGAGCCAAAACCTCACTTCTTGAGTGAGGAAGAATATTAAGGGGGCGGGACACAAGTCTCTTTGCTGCTCTAAACAGCAAGTAATCTGAGGAAGACACAAGTGAATCTTGTATTTATTCAGAAGAGACATTCACGTGGGAGATAGCAAGTGGTTCTGGAGCAGTGCACCCACCAGAACTTCTAGGGTCTCCATTTCATGCTTAGGATCCCATTTCTGATTCTCAGAGCTACAGGCTTCTGAGAGTTGGTTCTCTCTCCATGTTCATCAGGCTTCATTTACCAAATATTCTGCTTCTTTGTACCCAGTGGTCCTAGAGTTCCCAAGAACATGGTCTGCCCTTTCTCACTACCTATAAATAACTTCCTCTGACACTTCTGTCAAACTTCTCCCTCTCCACCTTCAAATTTCTCCTTGAAACTCTCATCCTCTGGAAGTCTCCTTTGTTCTGGTTACCATAAGGAAGGAGGAGACTAGTCAACAATAAGAACAACAACAATAATGATAATAGACATTTATTATGCACCTATGAAGCACTTAACATAGACTATCTCATTTTATCTTCTGACAATTTGAGATAGGTCCTATTTCTACCCCCATTTTATAGAGGAGGAAATAGTCTTAGGAAGCACAAGTGACTTAGTCAAACAGTTGTCAAGTAGCAGAATAGGGGTTCAATCCAGACTGTCCAACTCCAGAGTATCCACTCATATTGTCTCTCCATTTAATCATTCATTCATTTATCTAACCAATATTTATTGAGCACTCAGTATATGCCATGCACTGTTCAGGGTAGATAGCAATGATGAAGGTAAAAGAGATTTCTGCCCTCATTATGATTCTTTGATTCTAGTAAGGGTAGACAGGTAAGAAATGAACAAATAAAACAGGTAATTTCTGAGATGGGGGCCGTGGAGAAAATACTTCAAGGAATGGAACAGTGGTCTTCAAACTTGAGTGTGCATGAGCTCACCTGGGGGAGTTTATTGAATCACAAATTGCTGGGCCACACTCTCAGAGTTCCTCATCCCGCAGGTCTGGAGTGGGGCCTGGGGAATTTGCATTCCTAACAAGCTCCCGGGTGAGGCTGCTATTGTTGGTGTGGGGCTACACTTGGAGAATCACTGGGATAGGGAGTAAATTGGGATGGGACTGGGGAGTGGGAAAGCCTCTCTCAGAATATGTGGCATTTTAGTTGAGACCTGAATAATGAAATGTGTAAACCACCAGATGATATGAAGAAGCAAAGGGTACCAAAAGGGCAAAGTCCTCAAGGTAGAAATGAACTCTGGATATTGGAAGGACAAAATGAAGATCTGCTGGGTGTTGAATGAGAAAAAGAAGAGAGACAGACAAGGGCCAGCTTAGACCCAACCCAGTTATTTCTTTTCCTCTTGCTCTGCTAGATGATGTTGTTTTAATGTGAAAATTAGAATGTCTTTAACCAACATAATAGTGACAATTAGTTGACTTAAAAAATAAAGATCCAATATAAGATTACTTTAAATGGCACCTCCTGTGACACATTTAAAATATGACTTCAGTTGCTCTTCACTCCAATGCCATTTTCAATTGTACTTTTTCAAGCAAAAATAATCTATTGTGTTATATGCAATGTATACTGTGTTGTATCTTATTTAATTATATATTTTTTATCAGGGAAATCTGTCAAATCTGCAAGTTGTTGCAAAAATTAGAGACAGGATCCATGCCTTTTCTTTCCTCATTCTTCTTCCTCAGTGCTTTTCAAATACAAATATGCCTAGAACTGAACTCATATAACAGTCTCCCTGGAAGGGGAAATGTATTAAGGAGAGTGATCTAGGTGAACCTTTTGTTCTTGCCAGAGTCCCTTGTCCACCCTGGTCCCTGTGGTGCAGGAGTGCCAAGCTGAGACAGGATGAGGTCTGGGATTCTGTTGGATTCTCAGCCAGGGTGAGAATCTGTTGCAGGAAAATTGGCTTCTCTTTCTCTCAGCAGACACACCTGGGGCTCCTTTTGCAGCAAGGTCTTTACTCTCTTCCTTTGCTTTGGATCTATTCTGATGAAGTAGTGAGGTTCTGCATGACTGATAAAGACAACCAGTTCATCTCATTTCTTAAAACACATAGGAGCAATCAAGCATTCTGTATTTCCTAAACATTGCACAATTGATGCCTGAAGCATCCTGAAATTACTGTTGGTGAGTGTTATGGGCAGAATCGTGTCCTCCAAAATTCATATGTTGAAGTCCTAGTATCTCAGAATGTGACCGTATTTAGATGCAGGGTCTTTAAAGAGACAATTAAGGCTAAATGAGGTCAGTGGGGTGGGCCCTATTCCAATATAACTGGGGTCCTCATAAGAAGAGGAGATTAAGAAACAGACATCACAGACAGAGGGACAACCATCTGCAAGCCAAGGAGACTGGCCTCAGAAGAATCCAACCCTGCTGACACCTTGCTATTGGAGTTCTGACCTCAAGAACTATGGGGAAATAAATTGTTTAAGCCACCCAGTCTGTGATTCTTTGCTATGGCAGGCCTAGCACACTAATATAGTTGAGTGTTTGGATGGCAGCTGGCCCCATCTAAGCCGCTAAGAATTTGGAGAGTTGGCTCTTCTGAGAACCACCACTATGTGTTTATAGAGATTCTTACAGAAACTTTGTTATACTTTTCATTCCATGCTTTAAAAATTTTTCCCCTCTATAAAAATTAAGAAAACCAGGTCCCTTGTGGTGACTGGATGGCTCAGTCGGTAGAACATATGACTCCTAATCTCAGGGTCATGAGTTCAAGTCCCATATCAGGTGTGGAGCCTACTTAAGAAGAAGAAGAAGAAAAAGGAGGAGGAGGAGGAGGAGGAGTGGAGGGAGGAAGAAGAAGAGGATGGGAAGAGGGGAAGGACAGGGGGAAGGACAAGGGGAAGAATTGGAGGAATAGGAGGAGGAGGGGGAGGGGAAGGAAGAAGAAGAAGAAGAAGAAACAAACAAACAAAACCAGGTCCCTCCTCTGAGCATATCCCGAAGGTTTCAGTTCAGCAGGAAACCTGTGGGCCAGAGGTTAGAGGGAAGAAATAGTTCTCCTAGTCCTCCCCTCCCTGAGACAGTGGGGCTCTCCTGCCTTCTGCTATGACTTTTGGTGCCTGTCTCTCTAAGACAGCACTATCCTTTGACATCCGTTTTACTGACTCTGGTCTGGTCAGCAGACAGGGCATTTCTGGGTTGTTACTTCTGCTGCACATTTGGCTGAATAGACCCAGATTAGCGCATTTAGAGAGTTTGGAAGAAAGGTTTAGGAAGTTCTGAGGAGTGCCTTTGCCTCTGAGGTTCAAGAAGTATAGAGAATGAATAGCCCTTCTAATATGCCAACAATGACCAAGCGTTGAGTATCCACCAAAGGGGAGCCAAGGTATATAGGAACACTAAATTTAGTTCTAGGAGTCCTGCTGTAAGAACTTCCTATCTGGATAAGATACTTTTGGTACCAACTCAAACTAGCTTAAAACAGAAAAAGGGAGAGTGTAGATTTGGGTCCGTATAACTGAGGTATTAAAAACCTGATGGTTTCAGGTACAGCTTGATCCTGGCCTCAAATTCTGTTATCAGGAAGTGTCTATCTCTCGTTAACTGGAGACTGCTTTCCTGTGTTTGGATCTATTCTTAGGCAAGAAATCCTAGTGTGTTGGCAAAGATGGCTACACATTTATCAGCCATAGAGGCAGTGATGCCAATGAAAAGAACATCACTCTTTTCCCAGAGTTACAGCAAAATTTTAGGCAAAACCCCTGAATGGTCCAGCTTGGGTCACCTGCTATTTTCTAAAACAATCATTGCAGCCAGGATGGTAGAGTACTCTGGGCAATGTGCCCACCTCTGGGACAGAGAAATGAGGTGGGGGGGGGTAGTTGGCCCCATTTGAGCCACTAAGAATTTGGAGAGTTGGTTCCTCTGAGAGATGCCAGGAAGAAAAAAAAGCAAACACAAAAAACATTAATCTTGTATTACAGTAGGCTGGCTTATAAAAGATGCTCAAAACTGGCTGGCTTATATAAAGTGCTTAAATGACAAATTAATAAAAAAGGGGAAAGCGCTGTATCAAAAATTTGGAGAACTGTGGAAAAGAGAATGGAATGGAAAGAGGATGAAGCTCAAAACTATATATAGAAGTTATAAAAGAGGCAGATTTCAGCTCAATGCAAGGAAAAACCCCACTAGAAGTGAGGACAAAAAAGGGGATGCTTCACAAATGGTGATCACCCCTTTCTGAGATGAGCTCTAGTGGGGATGAATGGCCATTCACCAGGGATGCAGAAAAGAGGGTTCTTTTTTTTTTTTTTAAAGATTTTATTTATTTATTTGACAGAGATAGAGACAGCCAGCGAAAGAGGGAACACAAGCAGGGGGAGGGGAGAGGAAGAAGCAGGCTCATAGTGGAGGAGCCTGACGTGGGGCTCGATCCCATAACGCCGGAATCACGCCCTGAGCTGAAGGCAGACGCTTAACTGCTGTGCCACCCAGGCACCCCAGAAAAGAGGGTTCTAAGTCAGGTGGGTTGGGTTGATCCCAAAGACTTCCTCTAACCTCACACTCCAATAATTCCCAAACTACTTATTTCCACATTAGGAAACACTGAAGCAGCAAAGAAAGTGCAGACCAGAGGGGAGCACAGTGGGCAGCACTGAGGAGTTTTTTTTTTTTTTAAGTTAACATTTACTGAGGCCTTACTGTGTGCCAAGTACAGTCTAGATGCTTGCATCCCTTACCCCATTTAATCCCCAGGACAACCCTTGAAATAAGTTTTAGTAACCCCCATTTAATAAATGAGGAAATTGGGGTACAGAAAGGTTGAGTAACTTGTCAAGAATGACACAGTAAATAGCGGAGCTGGGACCTCAATCCAGGCCACTTGTAATTTAAGGCAAAGCTCTTAACCCCTGTGCTCTTGGGAGACAGGCAGGCCTGCTTCTTTCTAGAGTGTCATTGTATACCTCCCTCTGCTCACCTATCCCCTCCTGCCTGCTCAGGATCAAGGTCGATCAGGTCCAGATGGTAGCAGGTGTATTTAATGAGATGTGAGGGTATTACTCACAAGAAGCCAAGAATGGCTGGGAGAGAATCCCAGATTCACATCCCGGCACTTGAAATGTCAAGAGCAAATGTTATGGCCATACATTAGAAACAAATACAACAACAAAGCCAGCGTTATCCTTGAACCCTTTCCAACTCCAGTCCATCCAACTTCTTTGGTCAATGCATGTGTTAGGTAAGTCAGGTAGGCCCCTGTAATGGCTCCTATCTTCCCTCTGGGTTTTTAGAGCAAATAATTTAGTTTTTTTAAGTTTTCAATTTTTTTATCCCTTTAAAAATTTGATTTCACTGTATGCTTAAAAAGCTATCAGGAAGAAAGTGGAATTATTTACTATTCTCATTTACCTATTTGCTTATCAAGCAAATATTTATTTAGCACCTACTATGCACAAGATCTTGGGTTTTTCAGCAAAAGTGAATGTTTATTTCACTTAGGAGTTGAAAATGCATGTTTCCTGGAATAACTAATAAAGGAATCCATAGTCAAAAGCCATACCATTTACCTTAAGGATCCCTGGTGGTCATAAGTAATTGAACTGCCAGGTTTCATTTTAAAAGCTGCAGTAGATGCCCTGCCAGTTTTTGAAAGGGCCTTCTCTGGGAATATTCAGCATGGAGACTTTACAGCTGGTTCCTCAAAATGCAGACAGATACTATGAGTCTTGCACCTGCCTTCAGTCCTCACGACACTTTAGGTTCCTATTAGGTTCTTTAACACACATATTCATCCATGTTGCTAGCTTACCCTAGAGCAACACAGAGTAAGCAAGACAGCCTCCTGTCTTCAAAACTAAACCAGCCCCTGTCCAGCCTTTTTCTAGAGAGTGCAGGGAGGAGTCTTTCAGACTGAGAGGAGCAGCTGACCAGGACTGCTCAGATCTGCCCTGAGCCCCTCACTCTTTTCTCACTGCCCACTGTGCCTGAGTTAGTCATGCCTATAGCCCCAGTGTCAATCCAGTACTTTCTCTTTGTGGCCCTAGGAGTACTGACATAGCCAAACTCTAAAAATACCACTTCAAACACTAACTAGAAAGAGAGACTAACAAGTAAATACAAGGAGATAGAGCAAATAAAAGAAGCATAAAAACATCCAAGCTTTGAAAGGACCATGTCCAGTCTTACTGCATAGCTACTCATGGACCAGGTTCATAAGCTCTATCCCAATTATTCTCAATCCCGAATGCACACTGGAAACACCTACAGAATTGTGTGTGTGTGTGTGTGTGTGTGTGAGAGAGAGAGAGAGAGAGAGAGAGAGAGACAGGTTTCCTGGGCCTTACTCTCCAGTGGTTTTGGAACTTGGCTGGGTATCCTACAGATGGCTAAACCACAGTCCCTAAGACTCTGATTTGCTTGTTCAGAGGTATGACCTAGGCATAGGTATTTTTAAAAGCTTCCCAGTAATCGGTTGTCGTGCCAGGTAGGAAACCAATGCCCTAGACCACATGAAACAGAATGAATCTGGACACTATTTAACGAGGTTCCCAGTTATAGCTGACTGTATTTCTAAAGATGGTGCAACAGTACCCCCTAACCCTTGTGCTCTTCCACGATGTGCTCTGACAATGCACTCCTTCAAAGCTGGAGTCTATAACATCACACTCAAGGTGAAAAACTAAAGAGTTTTCCCTTTAAGATTAGGAACAAGACAAGGATGTCCACTCTCACCAGTTTCATTCAAATACAACTGGAAGTCCTAGCAATTAAACAAGAAAAAGGAATAAAAGGAATCCATATTGGTAAGGAAGAAGTAAAATTGTCACTCTTTGCAGACAACATGATACTCTATATAGAAAACCCTACAGGGTGCCTAGGTGGCTCAGTCAGTTAAGCATCTGCCTTGTGGCTCAGGTCATGATCCCAGGTCCTGGGATCAAGCCCCACATTGGGCTCCCTGCTTAGTGGGGAGTCTGCTTCTCCCTCTCCCTCTGCCTGTCACTCTCTCTGCTTGTGTGCATGTGCTTTCTCTCTCTCTCTCTCTGTTAAATAAATAAATAAAATCTTTAAAAAAGAAAAGAAAACTATATAGACTCTACCAAAAACTACTAGAACTGATAAATGAATTCAGTAAGGTCACAGGATACAAAACTCAATGTATAGCAATATGTTGCATTTCTATACACTAATAATGAAGCAACAGAAAGAGAAATTAAGAAAGCAATCCCATTTACAATTGCACCAAAAATAATAAAGTACCTAGGAATAAACTTAACCAAGGAGGTGAGACCTATATTCTGAAAACTATAAAACACTGATGAAAGAAATTGAAGATGACACAAATAGAAAGATATTCCATGCTAATGGATTAGAAGAACAAATATTGTTAAAATGTTCATATTGCCCAAAGCAATCCATAGATTTAATGCAATCTTTATCAAAATACCAACAGCATTTTTCACAGAACTAGAACAATCCTAAAATTTGTATAGAACCAAAAGATCCCCAATAGCTAAAGCAATCTTGAAAAAGAAAAACAAAGTTGGAGGTATCACATTTCCAGATTTCAAGTTATACTACAAAGCTGTAGCAATCACAACAGTATGGCACAGGCACAAAAACAGAGACACATAGATCAATAGAACAGGATAGAAAGCCCAGAAACAAACCCACGATTATATGGTCAATTAATCTTTGACAAAGGAAGCAAGAATATGCAATGGGAAAAGGTCTCTTCAACAAATGGTGTTGGGAAAACTGGACAGCTACATACAGAAGAATGAAACTGGACCACTTTCTTACACCATACACAAAAATAAACTCAAAATGGATTAAAAACCTAAATGTGAGACCTGAAACTATAAAAATCCTAGAAGAGAGCACAGGCAGTAATTTCTCTAACATCGGCCATAGCAACATTTTTTTAGATATGTCTCCTGTGGCAAGGGAAATAAAAGCAAAAATAAACTATTGGGATAACATCAAAATAGTGTGCAGTGAAGGAGACAATCAAGAAAATTAAAAGGCGACCTATTGAATGGGAGAAGATATTTGCAAATGACATATCTGATACAGGGTTAATATCCAAAATATATAAAGAACTTATTTAACTCCAACACCCCCCCCAAATAATCCAATTAAAAAATGGCAGAAGACATGAACAGACATTTCTCTAAAGAAGACACCCAGATGGCCAACAGACACATGAAAAGACACTCAACATCACTCATCATCAGGGAAATGCAAATCAAAACTACAATGAGATATCACCTCACACCTGTCAGAATGGCTAAAATAAAAAAAACACAAGAAACAACAAATGTTGGCGAGGATATGGAGAAAAAGGAACCCTTGTGCACTGTTGGTGGGAATGCAAAGTGATGCAGCGACTGTGGAAAATGGTATGGCGGTTCCTCAAAAAGTTAAAAATATAACTACCCAGGGGCGCCTGGGTGGCTTAGTCAGTTGAGCAGATGCCTTCGAGTCAAGTCATGATCCCAGGGTCCTGGGATCGAGCCCTGCTTCAGGCTCCCTGCTTTGCGGGGAGTCTGCTTCTCCCTCTTCCCTCTGCTGCTCCTCCTGCTTGTGCTCTCACGCTCTCTCTCTCTCAAATAAAAAAAAATCTTAAAAAAAAAAAAAGAGCTACCTTATGATCCAGTCATCACATTACTGCATATGCACCCAAAGAATACAAAAACACTAACTGGAAAGAATATATATACCCCTATTTACAATAGCCAAACTATGGAAGCAGCCCAAGTGTCCACTGATAGATAATGAATAAAGAAGATGGTGTGTGTGTGTCTGTTTAGGTATATACAATGAAATACTGTTTAGCTATAATAAAGAATGAAATCTTGCCATTTGCAAAAATATGGATGGAGCTAGAGAGTATAATGATAGGTGAAATAAGTCAGTCAGAGAAAGACAAATACCGTATGATTTCATTCACATGTGGAATTTAAGAAACAAAACAAATGAGCAAGGGGGGGGGGAAGAGAGACAGAGAGACAAAAAAGAAATAGACTTTTACCTAGAGAGAACAAACTGATGGTGACCAGAGGGGAGGTGGGCGGGGAGATGGGTGAAATAGACATGGGGATTAAGGAGGGCCCCGGTCACGGTGAGCACCAGGTGATGTGTAGAATTGTTGAATCACTATATTATACACCTAAAACTAATATAACACTGTATGTTAACTATATTGGAATTAAACTAAAAAACTTAATAAAATCCAAAAATAAAAAATAGAGTCTAATTTCCCTCCCCTTTTGTCTGTGTGTGTGTGCTTCAATTAATAAAGCATGGCAAAGCTAAGGCTATGTGATTCTACGGCTAGATCATAAAGGCCATGCATTTGTCTCAGCTTTGGTTGGGATTCTGATGCAGTCCAGCAACCCTGAGACTACTATGCTACGGAAGCCATGTGTAGGCACTCAGATCAATAGGCCCAGTCATCCCCACGACTACACCGTGGGTGAAACCATCTTGGGCCTTCCAAACCAGCACAGTCACCACCTGAATATCACTGAGGAACTGCCACGGGAGCCAAAGAACTACCAGCTAAGCTCTACGCAGATTCCGATTCACAGACTTCACGGATGTAACAAAATGGTGGTTGTTTTACATGACTAAATTTGGGTGGATTTATTATGCAGCATTATTTTTTTTTAAAGATTTTATTTATTTATTCAACAGAGATAGAGACAGCCAGCGAGAGAGGGAACACAAGCAGGGGGAGTGGGAGAGGAAGAAGCAGGCTCATAGCGGAGGAGCCTGATGTGGGGCTCGATCCCATAACGCCAGGATCACGCCCTGAGCCGAAGGCAGACGCTTAACCGCTGTGCCACCCAGGCGCCCCTATGCAGCATTATTAATCTGAATACCAGTTGACTCTAATGTGCAGCCAGGGTAAAGAACCAGCCTTTCATTCTGTGGCCATTTGCCAACATAATTATATCTGGTCTCCCCAGGCTAGTGCAAGAGCTCCTGCCTATATTTCAGGACTCCAAACTGGGCCTCTCATCTCTAGCCAATTGCTTCCTCATGGAACAGTCCCAGAAGCCCTACTCTCACCCATGTCCAGGTCATGCTGTATGTATGGGCAGGCCTCACCTATAGCTCATGGGCCACTTGTGGCAATCACCATTGGAATGACCCCTGAGTATGGCATAGGTCCCATATGCCACATATGCCATCCCAGCATCCACACAGCCAATATTTCCCATGGGCCCACACTTTACAATGATCACCAGTAGATCTATTCCTAATAGAGTAACACAGAAAAACAGAAACTACATCTTTCCAAGTCTGAGTTCAGTGATGCTGAGACCCAGCAATTTGTAGGCTCATTTTTTTTCTTTTTCTTTTTTTTTTTAATTATGTTAGTCACCATATAGTACGTCATTAGTTTTTGATGTTACATTCCATGATTCATTGTTTGCATATAACGCCCAGTGCTTCATGCAATACATGCCCTCCTTAATACCCACCACTGGCCTATCCCAATCCCACACCCCCCTCCCCTCTGAAGCCCTCAGTTTATTTCCCAGAGTCCATAGTCTCCCGTGGTTAATTCGCCCTTATGTTTACCCCCCCTTCATTCTTCCCTTCCTTCTCCTACTGATCTCCCTGCTATTTCTTATGTTCCATAAATGAGTGAAACCATATGAGAATTGTCTTTCTCTGCTTGACTTATTTCACTTAGCATAATCTCTTCCAGTCCCATCCATGTTGCTGTAAATGTTGGGTAATCATTCTTCCTGATGGCTGAGTAATATTCCATCGTATATATGGACCACATCTCCTTTATCCATTCGTCTGTTGAAGGGCATCTTGGCCCCTTCCACAATTTAGCTATTGTGGACAATGCTGCTATGAACATCGGGGTGCATATGGCCCTTCTCTTCACTACATCTGTATCTTTGGGGTAAATACCCAGTACTGCAATTGCTGGGTCATAGGGTAGCTCTATTTTGAACTTTTTGAGGGACCTCCACACTGTTTTCCAAAGTGGCTGTACCAACTTGCATTCCCACCAACAGTGTAAGAGGGTTCCCCTTTTTCCACATCCTCTTCAACATTTGTTTCCTGCCTTGTCAATTTTTGCCATTCTAACTGGCGTAAGGTGGTTTCTCAACGTGGTTTTGATTTGAATTTCCCTGATGGTTAATGATTTTGAACATTTTTTCATGTGTCTGTTAGCCATTTGTATGTCTTCATTGGAAAAATGTCTGTTCATATATTTGCCCATTTTTTGATTTGATTATTTTTTTCTTGTGTATTGAATTTGAGAAGTTCTTTATAGCTTGGATACCAGCCTTTTATCTGTAGTTTCATTTGCAAATCTCTTCTCCCATTCTGTGGGTTGCCTCTTTGTTTTGATGACTGTTTACTTTGCTGTGCAGAAACTTTTTATCTTGATTATCACTTTGAAGGGTTCTATCCTTCCTTTCAGAAGACTTTTTCCACATACCTTTTCCCAGATACTGGCTGTTTCCTCTCAAACTGGTAGGAGATATCTGGTAATGCCCTGAGACTTAGCCAGGAATTTGTATCGCTCTTTCTAAGGGAAGGTAAATCTTGAAATAAGATGTAGACAATATGGAGGCCTCCTGGAGTTTGGGGCTAAGAGTGCATTGTTTGTTAGAAAGGATTGAAAGGAGCTGAGCCATGTCTCTGGATGTAACCAGTCATGCCTAGGCTGCTTCTCTGTGAAGTTCAGTTGTTTGTTTTTCCCTTACTTCCCCGTTTCTCTTCCCTTCCAGACCTGATGCTGATAATCAGATTTCCAAGTTGGCCACGACTCCAGAAGTTTTACTGAGGTATGCGGTGATCTAAGCTTGTAGTTTTTGTTTCTTTCTTCATCAAAAAGCTCTACAGTTAATGATGAACACTTTAGCAGCCACCTTATCAAACACCTGCTTTTGAAAGACAGCCTGTAATTGACAGGAGAGCTTGACAAAGGCCAAGGATGTTGGCTTTTCGAGGTAAATGTGTTATAGCTTCGATGGGAGTATGTTTCAAGAGGTTAACATTGCACCAAAGAAAGAGATGCAGTTTATTTTAAAGGCAGGTCTTAACTCAGCCCCATGAGCTTGGAGACATGGAAGCAAAAAAAGGCAAATTGAATTTGGCTCTTGCAAGAACCATTTGAAACTGCCCTCCTGTAAATGTAAGCTGTGTCCCCGCAGCCTCAGAAGATAAAAAATGTCTCCTTACTGTGACTTTGAGCTGTGCTGGGAAAATTTATGTAGGTACATTAGAATATTTCAATTAAATATAATAAGATCAATACTAGATCTAAAACGACACTCAAATTCCTTGCTAGCGACAACTGAAGTGACTCATCCTGTATGTCTTGAATAAAAGTTATATTTCAGTAAAACTTTATTTTATTTTTTTAAAGATTAATTAATGTATTTATTTGAGAGAAAGAGAGATTACACAAGTGAGGGGAGGGGCAGAAGGAGAGAATCTTCAAGCAGACTCACTGCTGAGCGCAGAGCCCCATGCAGGGCTCCATCTCGCAACCCTGAGATCATGACCTGATCTGAAACCGAGTCAGACGCTCAACTGACTGAGCCACCCAGGTGCCCCAAAACTTTATTTTAAAATCACAAAATCAAGGGTTTGATTTTTCTTCTAGTCACCTAAAAAGTACTACAACATTATCCAGGAATAATGAAGTTGCATTTCAGAGACTGAACATGATATTCTTAGAGTTAGTTAGGGGAGTGAAAGGGTTTTAATGATCTTTTCTGATTTGTTCTTCTCTCAAAGCTGTTGCCAATAAGCTACCCCTTGAGGATACCAAAAGATCCTTTTTCTGTTTTTAAAAGAACTAACATATTTTATCAAGAATTATTATGAATATTTGAAGAAGACTTGAGTGCAAGATCTCTATCTTTTTTTCTCTTTCATTTTCCCTAGTAAAACATGCTTTTCTATAATTAAAATTCTAGTCTCAAGAAAAAAAGAACCTAAGCTAGACCTTGCTGTGCCAGCAACCAGGCAAAAAGGTATAATGTTCTTTTGACCTCCTAAGTTTACTTCAATTAAAGAATAAAACATTCAGGTAACAGTCACAGGATAATTAAGGTGTGATTCCTATTGTAAGTCTAACATTTTAAAAGTTAAAAAAAAAAAAAAGTCCTACATGGCTACCTGTTATTTCTCCAGGGATCCCTCTGTCTCAGAAGAGATGTCTATGCATTGTCACAGGATAAATATAGCTGAGAAACAGAGGCATCAAAATACAGCCAGACAAAGCCAGCTCCCTCAGTTTTGCTTTAAATATTTTTTTCCATTGGAGATAATAACCATACAGAAAAATGCCCATATCACAGGTGTCCAGCTGAATGAGTTTTCACAAACTGAACACACCTGTTTTACCTGTGCTCAGATTTAAAAAAAAACAGAATATGAGCTGCCCCCAGAAGCCCCATTCTCACACCCCAGGGATAATGAGGATCCTAATTCTAACACCATTGATTAGTTTTGCCTGTTTTTGTACTGTCTATAAATGGAATCATACACCATGTTCTCTTTTGTGTCTGGCTTCTTTCACGCCATGTCATGTCTGTGAGATTCGTCCATATTGCTGCATGTAGTTATAGATGGTTCATTCTCTTTGTTGGCGGGTATTCCATCGTGTGAATACACCACAATTTATTTATCCATTCTACAGCTGATGGACATTTGGGTAGCTTCCAATCTGGGGCTATTATAAAGAGCCAGCTGCATGAGTTTTTACACAGTGCCCAGGATTCCTCCTCATTTGAGTGAATGCTTCATGGAGGTCTTTGGAAAAGCACTGGCCCCTGGACTCCCGACAGCATTGTCTGTTTTGTCCTTCGGCTGGCAGATGCAGACCTTAAAAGAGAAAGGCCACAGCTCCCCACCTGTGAAAACGGACTCTTGTTTTCATGAAAAAAGTTTTTTAAATAGACCAGCAACTGAGAACAGAAGTAAGCATTGTTTGCATTATCACAGAGAGTCGAGCAGCTGGCCACAGGGAATTTGGATTGGAGATAATAAGGTAACTTATCTTATTGAAACAGGATACAGGCTAACAATTCTTGAGCAAGGAATAGGGCATGCCCAGGGAAGTAGGAGATAGTTTAAGCTGAGAGGTGAAATGCTGCCAAGAAAGCATAACTGAACCATCTCATCTCAATGGAGTACGAGTTTAAAACAAGGGCAAAAAGCCAAGATTCTTCATAAACAAAATCACCAGCTTAACTCTTCCCTGAGAAAGCAGGGATTGCATCTTGACTCTGAGTTGCCCTGGGGATGCTGCCCAAACTCTCTATACAGTTCTGCTTCTCCTCTGTAAGGAGGGGGTGATTGCCGCACCCTTGCCGGGCTGTGAGGCTCAAGGAGACTCCGTGGGTGAAAGTCCTGGCAACAGTGAGCACATGCTGATCAGATGCTGTATTCTCTCTCGGCCCCCAAGTGCCGTGGTTTAGACAAAAGATCTAGAATGCATTGCTGAGAGCTCATTTGTTTAAATGGGCTAGAACGTGAATTGAAGGAATGTCAGAAGATGGACTGCTTGTTCTTTTTAAAAATGCAGAAGAAAACAAGTGAGAAGACTGTATCACTGTCAGTGCAGAGCAGAAGAGTGAGCAGAGGAGGTCAGGGTGCTCCCAAGGGGGTGGATGAGAGCTGAGAGGCGGGATCAAGGGTGGGAGAGGGCTGTGCATGGAGCAGTTTGCCCTTTTATTCTGCTTGGCCTCACTCTGGGCATATCAAACCCTGATTACTAAGAGAAAAGCTTCTATAGTTGTTTGTATCTTAAAATATTCTTGCCTATCCAGACAAACCCATCATCTTAGGCACTCGACGACTTGGCTAGGTTGTCAAATAATGCCCGAGGTCCCAGCATTTAGGGTGCCTTCAGGCCGCCCCTGCCCAGAACTCTCTGTGTGGGCCCCGGGTTGGTGGCTCCAAGACAGTTTCATTTCTGTTGTAAGTAGTGATGACAAATGTGGATTTCAGGACAAAATACAAGGTTGTCTTTAGAAATAAATGGCAGGCAACACAATGATGCTTTGAGGACCTAGTGTCTAAAGCATCACGACTGCAGTCCAGCTGTGCGTAGGCAAGTTTCCACCATGCCTGGAGACGCCTCACTGACCTTTACCAGCAGGGTAACAGCCCCAGCCCTGTAAGAGGCTGCAGGAGAGAAGGAACAAGTGCTCTGGGGTCAGGCAGGAAAACCACTGCAGCTCAGCTGGTGTCCCACTCGAGCGTGGGCCTGAAGTTCCTGTTGGAGTCACAGCCTCAGTCATGACAACACTTCACACTGAATCATGGACGTGATGCTTTCTGGTCCTCAAAGCTACTTATTTTATCCCAACAGGAAAGAGATAAAGTGAATATCATTATACGCATTTTACAAATAAGCTCAAGCAAACCCAGAAATGATAGATGATTGGCCGATATAGGAGGAGCCATAAGCTATAAGTCCAGGTTTCCTGCACATGCTCACCAACCCATACCTTCCAGGACAAACAGCAATCTCTGATACAGGCAGATATGGCCGCCTTTCAGGTTCTGAATAACTAGACCCTGGATTGAGGGGTCATAGATAGTGGTGTTGCTAAAGCCAGGATGGGAGGGGGTGGCTTGTTACGTCCTACCTATGAATGTGAGGTGAACAGATTTTTGAGAGATGCTTAGGTGCTAGAGCCAATGGGAATTGGTAGCAAGCTGCTGGGGAAGAGGAAAGTGAAGATGCTCCGAGGTTCCTGGTCTGAGGATCTGCATGGATGGTGGCTCAATCACTGTGCCAAGCAGCCCTGGAGGTTACCCCTGGTTACAGAGAATGACAAACTGGATTTCAGGAGTCATCACCTATTTCACGAGTATTAGAGTGCTACACATGCCCGCACTCTATCAGATGAGAATCAGGTGAGGCTGGAGCAACTGGTAGGAGTAACCAATTTCCCCCAAGAGCTGATGGATCTACTTAAAAGTCATCATGGCTTCCCACTGCATTTGGGATCAAATTTGAATTCCCGCTCATGGTCTCCAAAACCACGCAGGAGCTGGCCTCTGCACACTTCCCCACCTTATCTCCCCACTCTCCCTCTTACCTCCAGCTTGTGTTCACCTCCAACCCCTTACCCTTTCAAGGTGGTTCCTATCTCAGGACCTGTGAATCTGAGGCAGGCCTGGAAACCTCATCCTCAAGATCTTCAAATAACAACTCCTCAGAAAGGTCCTCCTCAACCAGCCTCTCGGGTCACTTTCTAGCCAATTTCCTCGGTATGTTTTTCTTCACAGCATTTAACATTATAAGAAGCTACGGAATTTGTCAACATGCATGTTAACCATTATCCCCAACCACATTTTATGTTCAGTGTTAAGAGGCAATAGCTGAGCAAGAGAACTGGCCCAGGGTCATCCTGGTGGAGATGGAAAAAAGTGAGATTTATTTAAGAGATGTTTAAAAGACAGAGCTGACAGGGTTTGTGGGTAAACTGGATAGGGAAAGTGAGGACCCCTTCTAGGTCTGCATGGATGATTGTGCCCATCACTGAACTGGGTTGCCCCAGAAGAGGACCAGCTGTGCATATAAAAGGTATGAGTCAGGATTTGCACTTACTGAGTTTGTGGTGCCTTTGAAGCATCCAGGATGTCCTACCAAGTGTGCAGTTGATACCTGGATCTGGAGCTCAGCAGAGAGGTCTGAGCTGGAAAAATATGTTTGTGAGCTGCCTTTGTATGGCTAGCAATGAACATAGTGCTTGTGGATGAGATAGCCTGATAAGAACAGAAGAGGGAGACAGGAGGGGGCCTTGGAGCAAGCCTTGAGGAGTTCCTCAAGTGAAGATATGAGGGGGTGAGCTTGAAAAGGAGCCAGAGGGAGTGAAGAAGGAAAACCAGGTCACAGTAGCTGCAGATGGGAGAGTATGTTGAGGTGTGGGTACCCTTACTTGGCTCCCAAGTTGGACTCCTTGGGAGGTCACCTCCAGCCCTGTCAGCCAGTGCCTGATACGTAGATGTGTGTTGAACTGGATACCCAGGCTTTCTGAGTGATCTACTGCATGGCCTTCACAAGTGCTGACTCACTTAGGCCTCACAAGGACCCTATCCTTTACTCTCTCCCATTCTTCAGAGAAGGAACCAAGGTACACAGAGAGTAAATGACCTGCCCAAGTCACACAGCTAGTGAGTGCCAGGATTCAAACCCAGAGTCTGTGGTCTTTATCACCACATACACTAATACCCTCCCTCACTTTTTCTAGGCTCCTCTTTTGATAGCACTGATACAAAATCAGATAATTTGCAATAGCCAAAATTCAACTTTAGTAACCAAAACATTAGTTCTGAATGCCAACATAAGGTATGGGCCAGTATCCTTTTAAGCATTTGGTTAAGATAATGATACAGTCTTGACTCTTTCCCCTACACCCCCTCCAGCTCCCTAAAGAATTGCCTTGTCACCTTCAGAGGGAGTTCAAAAGCTCTAGGGAGCTTCAAAGAAGCTTCTGAGATCAGGATCCATACACAGAGACACTGGGCCCTTCAGGACTTCCCCTCCCTCTCGGTAGCGGCAGGAACACGGGGGCTAGAGTACACTGGAGCCATTTGTGGTGAAATCAGCTTGGCCAGCCTGTGCTGCTGCAGACATTTGCGCGGGGCACCTTTCCACATCAGCTGAGCTTCTTGACCAGGGTCTAATTTGGGCCTGTTTCAGTTATGACCTGAGTAAGAAGATGGTCTAAGTAGAGAGTATCTCAGCGATTTTGTATGACCTTGAGAGTTCCTCTTCTTAACAAGCTGTCCCTCATCATTCAAATCATGCTTCCTTCCCTGAAATGTTGATAACCAACATTTCTTTGTTGCCATTGCCCTCAAAATTTCAAAGAGTCTCTTTAAATTTCGAAAATCTGCATTTTAAATGAAAAAAAATATTGATATGCAATCACTCCTGTCTTTCACAGGACTAAACAGTGTTTTCTCTTTGGCTTCATAGAATCCCAGAGCAGCCAACCTGAGGATCTATGTTAGTCACTTTGTATCTAAATAACATTGTATGATTTGGTGAAAAGCCATGTGTTTGCTGTCACAAAATACAATGTGTCAAAAACATCAAATTGCTACTGTGAAGGCTCTTCTAATAGCCTATCAGAACTTCCTTCACTTCAGATATGACACACTTTGGGGTAGAACTTCCTATTTTAAAAACCACATAAACTCTCCCACCCGTTCCCCTTCCAGCCCTTTAGCAATCTAATTATGTAGTACTTTTGTTTTCCCACTGCTATTGCCACTTTAACATCAAATATTACCAAGCTCGGAGAAATGCACAGGAATATTAACTTCTGTTATTTTTCCTTGCTTTTAAGTTCATACATCCAGTATCTTCCCCAATGTGGCTCATTGCAGTCATGATCTATCTGGAAGATATATTATTGCCCCATGACCAGAACTCAGAGAGAAACATGGTTGCCTTTGCATTGATGTGATTATCACGTGGATTTTATAGTTTAAAAAGAAAACTAGATTCTGCAATGGCATTCTTTGTAGAAATCTGACCTTTGGTGAGGCTGACTAATCTCATCAACCAATTAATCTCACACTGATTACTCTGCTCCTTCATTCTCAGCAAACTGTAAGCAAAACTTCCAAGAAGAATGACTGGCCCTCTCACCTGGGCTCAGCCTGGCTTTAGACCCTTCCTTTGGATTTACGTTCTTGATGATGATTCTTGATTACAAGTCTAATTTGGTCACCCTTGCTCTCATAGTATCAGTTGGAAGGGCTGTGGAAGCAGAGGACCTGCGCTCACATTCTTGCTCTCTAGTCAGCCATGGAAACCAGACATTTTTGTGGAGGGACATCCTTGAGCTCTCCCTCTTCTCGATCTGTGTCTGCACCCCATCCCTGCTGCCCCAGCCAATCCATTGCCAAGTCCTGTCAGTTCTGCCTCTTAAATATTACTCAACTCCACCTGCTTCTCTCTATTCCCCACTGTCACCCCCTGGCTCAGCCTCTATTACCTTTAGCTTTATAATAGTCTCTGAAGTGGTCTCCCTGCCTCTAAATATGGGGTCAATCCATACATGGGCTCTTTTAAAAATGCAGATTTGACTACAGCACCCCACCTTCTTATTACCCTGAAGCCCTGCTCCATGACACAGCCCTGGCTCTGCTGCCTTCCCAGGCTTGTCTCCCCCGCTCAGACAGCCATCTCACACAGCTTGAGACCAGCACATACACTGTGTTAGTTCACTTCCTCACATGATGCCTCTTGGCATTACTTCAGAGGGACCTCTCACTGCCCTTCTTTGCCCAATTCCTGATTATCCCCAGCGCAGAGTGTATGGCTTCTAGAAGCGTGCTCTGCATCCGTGCCCTGTACCCCATCTTATGTACTTCCCCAGGTCCAACAAGTACCTGTCTCTTGAGCTCCCTGAACATTCTACACTTGATGGAATTTCTCTGAGTCTACCTCCTTTGCCAGCCCAATATCCTTGTGGGTAGGGACAATGTGTTTTTTTCTGTATCTCTTGCTCAGTACAGAATCTGTCATAAAGTAGGCATTCAGTAATATTTGTTGGCTGGTGATAAGGTTGGGGTTCAAGGCAGTTCTTGGGGCACGTGACTTCCATCTATATCCCCTAAAGCTCCATTTAGGTTTCCCCAAATATTTTATTCAAATTTTATTTTTAAAAGAGTGTTAAATTATTTTTCATACCTCAGCATAGTAGATTCACATACATTATTTACAAACATGTGACATACTACAGATCAATAGGTTAAGTGTGTTGCAAAGATAAATCATTTTTGTAAAGGCTCTGAACCGATCTTCTGTCATTTGCTGGTCCCTTAAATTCCAAGGTTATAAGGGTGGTTATTTTTAAAACTGTTACAGTTTACAGCCATTTATCTGTGTGAATTAGGAATTTCTTATTACAATGTGACCAAAGCAAATGGCAGAAGTAAACTAAAGCCTGAGGCAGGTATCAGATTTCAATGGTTCCCCATAACCACAATTTCTTTCGTTTTTCTTTCTTTTTAAGATTTTGTTTTTAACTAATCTCTACATTGGTACTCGAACTTTCAATCCCAAGATCAAGAGTCGCATGCTCCACCAACTGAGCCAGCCAGGGGCCCCCATAACCACAATTTCTATTTTTTTTCCATTTATTAAAACAACCTGTAATTCTCACTGGCTGGCTTCATAAAGTGCGAGTACAATAAGTTTGAAGTTATAATGGAGATGTATACTAATGAAATGCACCAATAGCCCCCTCTTTTTTAGGGATTTCTTGAAGATGTTGTTTGAAAGATGGGCCTAGCCATTTCTTTAAAAGTTTGAAAACTACTGGCCAAGGGGAAGGAGGGTCCTGAGGCTGAGGCTGCCCAGAGATTCAGCACTCAATTCCCAAGAAAATAAGCCAACTGCTGGGGACTGGGCCCGGGAGGGCAATGGAAGAACTAGGGAGCTGGGAAGAACATTTCTGAGTTTTGTAAGGAACAGGGAAGAGAAGAAAGCAGCTCTGTGTCCCCTCTGCACATCAAGGATCCCAAAGGTCTGCAGGTCAGTCCCACTGCCTACTTCACAACAGGGCCCTCTCTGCTCTGCTGGTGGGAAAGTCCTGGAGGAACAGATTCTTGTGTGCCTGTGTGGTAGCCTCTGGATGGACAGTCCCTGTCCCTGCAAATCTGCAAGGGGAATTCTGAAGGGACAGAAGTGAGGGGAAACAGGCCTCAGGCTTTTTACAGGAACCTAGGAGAGCTAAACAGGGAGGCACAATCTAGGGGCTGCCAGTATTAGGGGCAGCACAAAGGTCCCTTCTTTTTCCTTCCTCCAGATATCGTGTCAAGCCAGTGGTATGGGTTAGCTGTCTGACTGGGCTTTGTGTGCCTTTCCCTGGTCCCTGTGAGTTTCCTTTTAACTCATTTAACAGATATAAATTGGGTACAACATGCTCTGCCAGGTCCTCCTTTCTGGGGTTTCTATAACCATACTTGCCCGGGGCTCCCTAAATCTCACCCTGAATAAATCCTTCCCTTGATTCTGTTTTCCCCTCAACCTAGTGTCCTATCTCCTCCCCTGCCTTTCATACTGAAATTTCTTGAAAATAAGGATTCCTTGCCTATAGGCCATCATGTCACACTCCTCCAACCCTACTGTACCTGGTTTTCCCCTGCTGCACGAATGGTATTGGTCCCTCAAAGGTCATAGTGACTTCCTTATGCTAAAACTCAGCACCTTCCTGTAAGTCCTGCATCCTCACTGACAACCAGGTACCCTTTGCTCTTGTGACTTTGCTTCCTGCTCTCCCTCTACTTCTTTGACCATTTCTCGCTTGTCTCCAAGGACTTTAATACCCCTTCTTGCTCTTCTCAAGGAAGACGGTTACATTTGCCAGGGCTGCTGTAACAAGGTACTACAGACTAAGGGGCTGAAACAACAGAACTTTATTTTCTCGCAGCCTTGGAGGATGGGGTCTGAGAATGAGATGTTGGCAGTGACAGTTCTCCCCAGGCCTACCTCTTTCCTTGGCATGGACATGGTCATCTTCTCCCCTTGTCCTTACATGTCCCTCCTCTGTGTTTTTCTGGCTCCTAATCTCTTCCTAGGAGGACACCAGTGTTACTGGATTAGGTCCCACCCTGATGACCTCATTGTAACTCAGTTGCCTTTGTAAAGACTCTGACTCCAATTACAGTCACATTCTGAGGTCCTGGGGGGTCAGGACCTCAACACACAAATGCTGGGAAGGAACACAATTTAGCCCATAGCAATAGGCTTCCAGACAAGGTTCTTGACCTTTTTAAATGCTTCTTTCCTACACCCATTTCTAAAGCTTCATATATTATTATTCAGTGAATGCTTTTATCAATTTCATTTTTTAATTAAAAAATATATCTCATTAAAATAAAGTGGAGCAATCCTTTAGCGTTTGAAGAAAAGGTTAATAAGAGGATATGATTTTCAAGTAAAAACCTATATCTCAAAGTTGTTTGCTGAGCTCTGAGAACAAATTCCCACCAAGTTTTCAGACACCTGCCAGTGATGTCACACATCGTGTTCTCTCCACAAATGCCATTCTCACGTCTTACCCCTCATCTGTTGGCCAAAATTCTCCAAAACTCTTTTTTTTTAATTTTTAAAAAGATTTTATTTATTTATTTATTTGACAGAGAGAAGCAGAGAGAGCAAAGCAGCGGGAGTGGGAGAGGGAGAAGCAGTCTTCCCACTGAGCAGGGAGCTGGATGCAGGGCTCAATCCAGGACCCCAGGATCATGACCTGAGCTGAAGGCAGACACATAACCACTGAGCCACCCCGGCACCACCCCCCCAAACTCTTTCAATGATTTCTCTCCTCTGCTTCCCTTCATGCCCAAACAGTTCTTCCATCCTATATGTCTGTCCCTCAAGACTGGCCACGTGATTTTTGAGACCAAGTTCAAAATTTGTAGGGCTCTTTGTTCAAAATCTATCAAGAGTTTCAAAAGAGTGATAGCAGAGCATTAAACCAAGCACTGGGCCCTCAGAGCATGGTCCTATGTGACTGTGAAGGTCACATGTCCTTGAAGCTGGACCTGCCCCTCCATTATCCCTCCCATACCACCCTGCACTCCACCCCCATTGTTGCCCTGGATTTCCACTCTGGCCTCTTGTGACCCCACATCCATCTCACCTTCCCCATCCCACCCCATCTGCCTGATAACTCCTACTCTACGACATCTGCGCCGGTATCCTCTGCTCAAAGCCTTTGGTATTTCCTCATTTCCTACCAAACTGGGCACAGCCTCTTCAGGCCAGCATGTTAGGCCCTGACTTCCTGACTTGACTCCTACTCATGCCTGCCTGACACAAAGCTTGAGGCAAATGTTCTAGTCACTCTCCTCGGACTGTTTTCCATGTAGCTCGATCTCCAAGCCTTGTGTTTCTGAAATCCTACCCTCTTCATCTGTGCCATCAGAACCTCTCCAAAGATTAAGACCTACATCTTTCAAGAAGTGTTTTCTGGGTCTGGCCTCTTCTTTCTGGTCAGCCCCACGTGTTCAGGTGTTGTGGTAAGCACTTACTGCACACTGCTCCTTGTCAAGGGCTTGTGTGTTTTTATCCTTTAAACCTTCCATACCCCCAGAGACAGTTCTATCACGATGCCCTGGGGTGGGGGTGCTTAGAGGGGCTGGGTGTGTTGTTCAAGGTCACTTGCATGGTGGTGGACCAGGGTTCAACCCAACAGTCTGGCTCAGAGTTTTTGCCTGTCTTGTGCCTTGTGTGGCTGGTATTTGAGCATTTCTTCTATATCCACACTAGACAACGAGCCCTTTGAAGAAAATAGATCTTTTTCATCTTTGTTTTCCTTGAGGCATTTCCTTTGTCTCCACGTTCAGCCCGTATTGTTTAAGTGATGGAACAGGAAGTTTTGAAACACTGGGTTAGCCCAGGAAGATGCAATGGCCAAATATATTACCTTACATTTCCGAACACTGAGCCAATTAAGGATTCCTTGGAGTGACAACGACCCTTTTCAAAAGCAGTGTACTTCAGGGACCATTCAGGAAATATATATTTGTCAGTCACACTTGACCTATGAATTGGTAGATTCAACTCTGCATTGGCTTGCCTTCCTTCCTTCCAACTGAGAGCCGTCTGAGGGGATCTTTGATTGGATGGAGGCAGTCCAGTTCCCCCACATTTGCCCTGTTGTTTGGTTTTGTATTAACCTCTGTCTCCACCTCAAATCCACCCTCTCAGGCTAGGCTATCAGAGGGTAAGGGAGGAAGCCAGATTTCTTAGTCTACCATATTTCTTTTCTTCTCACTGGCACTGAAGGAGCCAGCTTCTTTCAGAACTTCTGTAGGGTCCAAATGCAAATTGTTCTCATCTCTCCCTTTCCTGCCCAAGAACCAGTGATGCAGAGTGAAAACTGAGAGAGGTTTTAGAGAAAGGGTCACATGGTCAACAAAGAAGAATGAGGGAAAAAAACAGATTACAAAGCAGTATGTGTAATAGGATCCCATTCTTATATTTTTATATTTAAATAAATGTGCGTGTTATACTTTACCCATAGACATTTGAGAAAATACGTCTTGTAAAAAGGAAAACATACCTGGGTGGCTTGGTAGGCTGAGCATCTGACTCTTGATTTTGGCTCAGGTCGTGATCTCAAGGTCTTGAGACTGAGCCCCATGTCGGGATCTAGGCTCAATGCGAAGTCTACTTATCCCTCTCTCTCTGCTCCTCCCTCTACTTGTGCACGCTCTCTCTAAAATAAATTAAAAATATGTTTTTAAAATACTAAATAAGTAAATAAAGAAGACATACTTTCCGAAGATATTCACCAAAATGTTTTCAGTGGTTGTATCAGAGTAGCGAATCTTGGATGCAACTGTCTTAATTTTTTAGAAATGTATTTTAGGGGTGCCTGGCTGGCTCAGTCAGTACAGCATGTGACTCTTAATCTCAGGGTCTGAGTTCAAGCCCCAAGTTGGGCATGGAGCCTACTTAAAAAATAAATAAATACAAACTGTATTTTAAATTTTTTTCTAAAGTTAAGTGTTACCTGGGATGTGTGTGTTTCATATTGAGTTGGAACTTTAGAAGCATGTGACAAGCAACCTATACTCTTGAGCTCATCTCTTCACCTCACACAATTCTCACTCTGGACGCTGTTGGGATAAACAGGAGGAACTAGGTGCCACCCAAGGTCTTTGCTTGTCTACAAAGCATGTGAGTGACTTCACTGGGCAGAAACTTGGTCAGGAGCATACCACTTCCCCTTTGAGCGGGAATTCCAGGGCTAAGGTGGCGATGTGATTTGACCCAAGAGGGTGTACAAGCCTGGAGGAAAAGGGAATTGAGCAGAGCTCTCCTGATTCACCATCTTGTGTGTTCACCACAGTGCTCTACTTCCTGGGGTTGCTTTTTGCCACACTTGGGGGCTGGGTGTCAGCCTAGAGCTCGCTGGAGGTTCCCTTCTTGGGACCATGTGAGGTAGGGACAGGGAATGACTCAGAGGGTGTCCTTTCATCCTGCCAGCTAATGCCCCCCTCTGTCCCTCTTGCCCCTTTACTTCAAAAGTGCATCACCTGCCCAGCTCCTAACCTCTTCTCAACCTACAGCAACCTGCCCACCACGAGCTGGCATGTTGTTGGCATTCTAGAAATGCTGGTTGAGTGACCAGATCTTCGCATGCTCTGTACTCTAACATGATTCCATGTTGCTCTTCACACCTCTGCTCAGACAGAGATCTCTTAGTAACTCTAGCCCTCTTTCACCCCTTTGCTGGAAATCCAGCCTAAGGGAACAGAAAGAATATCACTTCAAACAATATCTTATTTCTCTACTTCAACATTCCCCAGTTTCAGATAAAAGGAATGGGGGAGAAAATGCATGAACACAATGAAAACAAGCCAAGAATGTCTGAATAGTTGGACACTGTGTCCTATTTGTCCCTGACAGTACCATCAGAACTAAAACCTGCCTGGGTCCATGCTCTTGCCACTCATCCAGCCTGGACTCCTCTCCCTCCCACTGGCTCTGTCCTGCTCTTCTCCATAAAGCCTTCTCAGCCCATGTGAGCCCACAAAAGCTACTTGTGACAGTGTTTATATTATGAATTCACTGTTAATCTGTTTATATCTTATCTCCTCCCAGATATAAAGCTTTTTGAGGACTGAAATCATATTTCTGGACACAGCAAAATGCCCTGGTCTTGGGACTGGGCAAAATGCCTAGGCTCAACCCCATGGTGGTTATAAGACCACAGGTAAGTTGCTCAAACTGCTTTGAGATTTGGTTATCTCTTCTGTCAGGCAACAATAATTTCTACCTCATAGGAGGTGAAAAGATGAAATAAGACAATACATATAAGAGTTCTGGTAATTTAATCATTTTCCCAACATTTAACATCTTGCCATCCTTCCCAATACCTAGTGCAAGGCCTTTCATGTAAATGTTCAATAAACATTTATTGATTGATTGACAGACGGTGAGTTATACTCCATTCCTTCCTGAATCTCCTCTGTGTATCTCAGAGGGTTGGCCCATAGAAATATACTATGAAAGGGTTTAGATGTGTACTTTGATAGCCACAAGAAATTAGAGATAAATATTATTGATTTTTATTCAACAATCCATCTATAAAATAGTATCTTTTTTCCATAAGTTTCCTACACCCAGAGAAAAATAACATGAAAATAACATGTTTGAGAAAAAGTCCATGCCAACGAGTCCTAATGGAGAAGGACTTGTATGAGCAATTAGTATTCTCTTCCATAAAAGAGCTTTAAGAAAATGTGATCTATCCAGTAGAAAGTAGGTGTATGGGTCAGGGATTTGGCCAAAAATAGATGGCATACATAAAAGGAGTAACTGAAAAGAGCTTAAGTTTTTGTTTTGTTTTGTTTTGTTTTTAACAAAGAGTTGTGAGAGACCAAAAAGGAATGGTGAAATAGTCGGTGTTACAACAATGGGGTTCTTTAGTTCTGCTAGATCTAAAGGGGCAAAGGAAGAAAAGTTACTGGTAACCAGAAAGAACTACGTGTTAGAGAAGGCCACCTGACACATGCTGAGGTCTCCATTAGAGGAACACAGATCTGCAGAAAGGGAGCTGGTAGAACCAATACCCCAACTTTCCTTTCTGCCTGTCCTCCAATATCCTACTGGGGCTTCAACCCAACCAAAAGCCAAAGGGCAGGGGCTATGTTGGTAGTCCACTGAGGTTAGCCCCCTGAACAGAGAGCTGGGTGGACAGTGGATCTCAAAGGCAAATTGAGAATATCCAGCATGATAGGAAAGGAGAAAGAGAAGTCAAGGGAAATTACAGTAAATAAAAATAACAACAAAAATGGATGCCAGAAATAAATCCAAATAAATATATTTAGTAATCACAATAAATGTAAATAGATGAAAGAGATTCTTAGATTGGAAAAGCAAAAAGAGAGTCTACCACAATTTCCATTTAAAGGAGACATATCTCAAGCAAAAGATACTGACAGGTGGAAAACAGGAAAAGATATATCACTTAAATACTAATGAAAGGAGGGCTTCTCAAGTAACACTAATAGCAAACATGACAGAATTTAAGGTGAAAATTTTTAATATAAGTGAAGAAACCAAAACACCAAGAAGATACAAAAATCATGAACTCATACCTAGTTAATAATATAATTTAAAAATATGCAAAGTTAAAATTGATGGATTTACATGAGCAAACTGACAAATCTACTATAGCAGGAGATTTTAAAGCCTATCTCTCAGGACTTGATAGAAAGAGCAGACTAACAGTTATAAGACGATTAAGGCTCCCCAAATTTGAAAAAACATTTAAAAAATGGCTAACTCTAGTAGATAACCTATAGGCTCCTACACCTGTCAAGATGAAATTCAAGGGAAATTATAAAACATTTAAAACTAATAGTTCTGGGGGTGCCTGGGTGGCACAGCGGTTGAGCGTCTGCCTTCAGCTCAGGGCGTGATCCCGGCATTGTGGGATCAAGCCCCACATCAGGCTCCTCCGCTATGAGCCTGCTTCTTCCTCTCCCACTCCCCCTGCTTGTGTTCCCTCTCTCGTTGGCTGTCTCTATCTCTGTCGAATGAATAAATAAAAAAAAATCTTAAAAAAAAAACACAACAAAACTAATAGTTATGAAAACCCAACATTTCAACTCTTTTGGAATGCAGGTAAAGAAGTACTTACAGGGAAAATCAAAGCCTTAAATACATCTGTTAGAAAACAAAAAGACTGTAAACTACAAGCTGGGAATTAAAGTCATGAAGAACAGTGAATTTAGTATCTGTCTTTGTATATTTTCATCTAATGAGTAGTAAATTTATAAGCTCTTTTTTGGTGTTGTAGCTGTTTTGTTTCCTCAGTGCTTGGCACATATTTGGTGCTCAATAAATGCTTGGTGAATGAACGGGGCAGTGAATGCCCAAGAAATTTCCTATTTTCTAGTAACCACATTAGAAAAATGTAAAAATATGGGGCACCTGGGTGGCTCAGTCGGTTAAGTGTCTGCCTTCAGCTCAGGTCATGATTTCCAGATTCTGGGATCAAGCCCCATGTAGGGCTCCCAGCTCAGCAGGGGGTCTTCTTCTCCCTCTCCCTCTGCTTCTCCCCCTGTTTGGGCTCTCTCTGCCTCTCTCTCTCTCGCTCTCAAATGAATGAATAAAATCTTTTAAAAAAAAGAAAAATGTAAAAATATTAAACAGGTAAAACTAATTTTAATATTATATTTTATTGAATTCATTGTATCCAACATATTGTCATTTCAACAATAATCAATATAAAAAATTATTGAGATGTTTTACATTCTTTTTTCTTACTAAGCCTTGAAAGTCAGTGTGTATTTCGCACTTAAAGCTGATCTCAATTTAGATGCTAAATTTTCATCAGAAATACTTGATTGGTTTTTAGATTTCATAACATTTAACAAAATTAAAAATTATTTTCATATACCAAGTTGTTTGATACTTACTTAAAAGTTTTCCAATAACTGAATTGTCCGTTTTTAAATTTAAATATTAAAATTAAATAAAATTTAAAAATTCAGTTCTTCAGTCACACTGGGCACATTTTAAGCACCCAACAGCCTCATGTGGCTAGCTAGAGGCTACAGGATAGACAGTGTAGTCCTTGTCCATGAAGATATTCATGGAGCAAAGAACTGCCTTTTCCAAAGTATTCCTCCTTAACTTGTCTGCTGGCCTATGTTAGGCTATGGAACTTTCCATTCTGACCTCACTATAAAGCAACTTTCCTGCCTAAGCTACTATGTAAGAAGTAAAGTAGCTCTGGACTATCAAAGTAGCCCCTCTTCCAACAGCCCATGAAAATCTCTATTTAACAACAGCAATAATCACATTATATTTTTGATTTGTTAAGGATCAGTAAACCACATTTCAAAACATTAAAACCTTATGTAATGGAAGCAGGAGGGTAGTTTGCAAATGAATTCATAGCACTAGATTTCAGAGGGCCTCAGGAAGAGAGTGTTGAGAATTCCATGGGTTCATTCTCTCTCCAATCTCTAAATTGAGTGTCTCTGGGAACAAAGTAGAAGGAGAGCTCACGGCAACACTGCTCACTGTGTTTAAACTCCCACCTCCCACCCTCCAGGGCTTCATGACAAGCCCAACACCAACACACCAGGCCATCTGTCTCCTCCTTCCCCTGCTTGGCTCTGTCAGAAAGGAGGGCTTATTTCAGCTAAAGAAACCGAACACCCCCAATCGGGTCATTCTTTCCACTTTGGCATGAATTCAAGACATGCAGAACCCTTGGGAGGCTCTTCGCCACATGGCCATGCCCTCTTTGCCTCTCAAGCCTTGTCTTTCCAGCTTGTGGAAAGAGAAGCTCAGAAAAACAGTTCAAGGGCTCTGCTTCTGGCACTCCTACTGACTCACAGTGAAACCTGGAGCAAGTCTTTTTGGCTGAGATTCTAAAAAGGAATAAAATCTTCCCTACTTATGTCCTAGACTATTACGAAGGTCAAAGGAGAATATGTATTCCATGTAAAAATACCTGGAAAAGTATAGAGTACTTTACAGACCTAAAGTATCATTTTAAAATCATGTTGGTTGCAAGTTTCCCAACATATACCCAGAAAGGCTTAAAAGGTAGGTAAGCCCAGCAGGCCTTCTCATTTCCTGTTGCGGATATAAATCAGAATAAAATTTCGCAGGGAAATGTGACGGTATCTACCAAAATGTTAAGTGTTCATACCTGTGGAATCACAAATCCCATGTCTAAGAGTAACCGGAGAAATAATCACGTGTTGAAGAAGATGCACGTGCAAGGATTTCACTGAAGCAGAGTCTGCAATGGCAAAAATTGAAACTCGCCTGAAGTTCCAACCATAAGTAATAATAAAGAGAGCTATGCAGCTGCTACAGAATGAGGCAGACTATGTATAGCTATGCAAGTGAGGCCATAACATTCTGATAGTTTATAAAAGCAGATTACAGATAGAATATATTAAGTAATATAAATATATTGTTCATATTGCATTAAAACTACGGAAAACATCAGTAAATGACCTTTTAGGAGACAGACTTTGGTAGTAGGCCTTTCACTTTTTACTTTTGTTTCTATATGGTGGCATATGCCACTTTTTGATAAGCAAAAGAAGTTAAGGTGTTTCCATCTTAAAAAAAAATGATGAAAGAGAAAAACTTATGCCAAAAATGCACTCGGCAGTAGGGATTTGAAATGATTTAAAGATATGGTCCATCTCCTTGAGGGATTCGCAAATTAGCTAGGCATATTTAAAGAAAAGAGTAGGTCCTCCTTACTCCCCAAATAATTATCTCAGTTTTCCAAAGAACTTTGTAATTTTATTTTTACATGGCTATATGAGACCTTCCTTTTCACTATTTTTAAACCTTTTTTAGCTTTCAAAGTCCCAAGATACACTTAATCGCACTTTTTTTCTTTCTTCATTCAAGAAGTATTTGTAATGTACCCCACAGCCAAGGCACTGTACCATGTGTTATGGTAGAACGAAGGGATTTCTTACTGTGACCTCGGGGAGTTTGCAGTCTGATGGGAAACACAAGGGATGTGTATAAAGAATAATAATGCAAGGGAGAATGACAAGTGCCCAAAGGGATAAACTAGATAAAGGATTCTGGGGCCTCAGAGTGCATGCCTGGGGGGAATGTAACAGGCAAGAGGATGGTGAGAGATTTGTGAATGGGGGCACTGGCCCTGGGTTGTGAAGTGGTGGGATTTGGAAAAGCAACTATCACTTTCCAAATGTAGAAATGAATTAGAAACATATAGGAGTTAAAGCAATTGCCAAAGTTTACTGCTGTTTTTATTTCCAATGACTAACTAAACCAACCCTCTTGCCACATATCACTCCTTTGTTATTGTTTAACCAAAGGGAAAGCATGTGAACTTGGTGCCCACTGGTGGTCTACCAGTCCCCCTCCCAACAAGAGCATAATCCCAGGGTGGGCCTTTGGAGCTCTGGCTGAGTTTTGGTAGTGCTGGTTCAGATTTACCACGCTTTACCCCATAAAAAGAGCTGTTGGATAGATTTTTCTGGTAACTGGAAATCTCTGAACAAACCTGATCTCAGAACTGAGTCAAAAATTATGTCTGTGTGTAACTCATGCTCCACCTTCTAAACGTGGGGAAGCAGCTCATGTTCACAGTGGCCTGACATGTCCAGTGGGATGGTGTGCAGAGCCAGTCAGTGCGGTGTTCCACGGAACCAGGCCCTTGAGCAAAACACTCCTCTGTGAAACAGCAGTTCTAACCATTTCCTCCTAAATCCTTATTTCAACATTCTAGAATGTCCCTCAATAAAGATGCTCATTTTTCCCCCCTTTGTTCTCACAATAGTTTAAAGAAAGCTTGCAGGAAGGTCACCCCTTCCTCTGGCAGCAGGGCTGAATCCTGATAACCAAGAGGGGGCCATCATGCGACTGGTGGCTTTGATTGAGTATAACATCATTCTAACAAACATTTTGGGAACTACTAAGACTGTGGGCAACAGATGTTCATAGACCCAGTTAGCCAGGATGGTTCTCTTCCAATCTGTTCTATAGGTATTTATTAAGCAGTGAACATGTCCCAGGCACAGGGGATACAAAGATAAATGACCTGGTCCTTACTTAACCTCTAGGCATCTGCAGCTTGGGGGAAGAGACGTTGTGGCAACTCATATTAATAGCCACCATTATTTGGGTCCTCTTCTAGGTCAGATGCTATGCCAGTATAGTTTCAATCGTACTCTACAATCCTGCAAGATAGGTTTTGTTAACTTCTTTCCACAGATAAAGAAGCAGAGGCCTCAGGGAGCACAGAAGAGATACACAGAGCATAGGAGAGCCCAGGTAGAGGCTGGAATGCTATCTGTCCCACTAATGACTAGAAGTATACACAAAGCCCACAATGAGGAGCAAAAGAGTGCACAGAAGCTGGGAGTTATGATAAAACAGAGAGGACTGTAAAGGGCAGGTAGAGAGGTAGGCAAGCAGCCCTAAGACATGAGAGGTCCACAGGGAGAGAGTCCCAAATCCATGAAGCTGGACAGAGATGGCAGCGCTTGTGACCAGGAAAGAAGCAAGAGCTATGCTTCTAGGGCAGAGATGGTATGAGCTCAGTCTTCTTTTATTCAGCTGTACTTTTGTCAGCCATCTTGAAGCTTCAGGAGGACAAACACAAGAAAGATGTAGAAGGAGAATGCTAATCTACTTTCCTGGAAGGGTGATACTCCACTTGGAGTGACTTGGCAGAATCACTTCATGTCAAGCAGAGCACATTGTGTGTCTGCCACAGACCAAATACTCCAGTGGAGGGAGTGGGCCAGTGGGCTGGTCAAATTTGCACTGGTCCAAGAGGTTTATTTACCTTTTCCCCCATTTCCCAAAAGCCCTGCTGGTAGTGGTTAAACTTGATCTGTAACATAGGGCAAGACACACTTCCTGCAGATGCTTACTGACTCATCTGTATAATGTGCAGAGTTGGACGTGCTGATTTCCAAGGTCCCTCCCTGCTCTCAATGTCCACAAACTTAAGTCAGCATTTTGAGAAGACAAATTCTTACACCTCTTCACCCCTATTTGATGAGCTATTTTTATTGCAATAATCAAACTTTACATGTGGAAAGAAGTATCCTAAGTCCTAAGCATATTGTTACACAAGGGGAAAAAAACTATCCTAAGCCCTAAGCATATTGACAGAATATAGAAATGTGGATGTTGAAGATCTTAAAAGTGGCAAGTATCAGAATGCAGGTTTTAATCTAGTTTCTATCATCTATTGGCTACTAAGCTTTAGACCTACTCTTCCCAAACCCCAGTTTCTATATCTGCCAATTGTAGGAAAGCATCTTACTGTGTAGAGTTGTTGCAAGGATCAAATAAGATGATAAATATAAAAGAGTTTTTGGAAAGACAAGAAGCTAGCCAAGTGTATGTTAGGAATGGAATTTCTAGTATTAAATTCCTGATGGTCCAAGATTGGGCTGGCAGGCAAAAGATAAGAGGAAATGTATTATGGGTGAAGAAGGCCAATTATGGATCAGGGCCCAGTAAAGTGGGAGAAAGGGCTTGCTGACAAAATAAGAATAGGAAGAGTGGGTGATTTGATTTCATTTGAGAAGGGAGAGAGCAAATGGCAGCAGTAAGAGTACGTCAGAGGAAAGACAGAACTCCATTAAGCAGGTTCTTCTTTGTGTAAACGTATCTCCTCCTATGGGAAACCAAGCACCGAGGTCATGAGTGCTGGAGTTCATGTTGCTTCTCATATTGCTCACCTTGGGATCATCTGGCTGCCCCCACCATGGCATTTAAGGATGAGGAGACAGACCAGGGAAGAGGAGATGACTTACCTGAGGTCACAGGAGTGGAAGCAAACTCAAAGGGCCTAGGAAGGGAACTCCATCAGAGAGTGAAAGGTGCGATCATTGCCTGAGCTGGAGTTTGGGGCTGTGTAGAAGGCAGATCTCACCTGATTCTAAAGGGTTGTACAGGGTCCTACCTGGAAAGGATTTTAACCTTCTAGAGGAGAGTTAAGAGACTCTTGCATGAGAAACAGGCCAGAACCAACAGGACATAGATGTATATCTTATGTTGAATTCAGCGAGGTTCAAGGGTAACAATGTAAGTTTATATATTACCTACCTCTATACAGTACCATGCAGTACTACATGGTAGATCCCTCATGTTATGGTAAAGTAATTTTGTACTCTATATAGCTTCCCTGGGCATAGGTTGTGCAAATGAGCCACTAACAACTGGTCTGTTGTTGTCATCCCCATTAAAATGGTGGAAATTGTTATTTTGTTATATCATTATGTCTATTACATACTCAGGGCCTTCCATGTATTCTGTGCTGTGCTAGTATGTATATAACCTCCAATCTGCACAACAACCCAGTTACATAGGTATTTGCAGAAGAGTAAACTGATGTTCAGAAAAGTTGGGTAATTTGCCTGAGGTCACACAACTGGTAAGTGGCACAACCAAGGTTTAAACCCAGTTATAGCTGGTTCCAGAGCACAGCCAATGTTATTCTTAACTACAGGTGCTTGGTGCTCTAGGACACAGTGATGGCAGAGAAGCAGAGAAGCAACTGTAAGAGCCAAAACTCTGAACGGTCTCTGTGGCAAAATCATTAAATCGATCAAAAGTCAGCAATCAAAAATCATTATTTCTGCACTGCACCTAACTGCTATTGCATTTAGTTCAAGACAGCACTTCCTCAGTCTGGCAAGGAGAGCAAGTCTGCCAAGGCAGCAGGAAGTTCCATTAACATGGATCTCAAAGTAGATGAGGATCCATGTCCGTGCGGTGTTGAGCAGGCCACAGGAAAATATTTACTCTCGGGTAGCATTAGCTAAGTCAATTCAGCAGACACTCTTGAGCATCAACACTTACTAAATCTTGTGTATACTACCTGGGAAGGGGTGTGACATGTGACCTGCAGGTGACATGTAAGAAGACAACATCATTATATTTGACTAATGCTATTAAGTGTCTTGGGACTCTTTTTAAAGATAATCTTTATTAGGTGACTCAATAATTTCATCCAGGCAGGCCATATTACAGAAATGATTTAAAGAAGTCTATTTTTATCACATGAGTAAAGATCTAGAAGAGAAATAAAGAAAGAAAAAAATTCAAGTGATAAGCTTAAGAGACATGAATCATTACCTTAAGCATGAGGAAGGAGAATGGAGTAGCCCAAGACAGAGCAATAGTGTCTTTAAGTTGCTATTATGGGGATGTCCGTAGGTACAGGCCACAGTTGGGAGTTACCTGCATTCCTTGCTGTCTCCAAGGGCACTCCCCTTATCCCCTCACAAATGTTAGGAACCCTGGAAACGAGGTGGCAGGGAAGCCAAGCTGGAAACATTCTAGTAGGGTAGTATTAAGTCTTAGGGGTTACTGACCCTATTACAGGAATCTCTCCCTTTAAAATTATTTGTTAATAAAAATAATAACATTTATTAATAGCTACTAAGTGGCAGGCACTGTGGCAATATCTACAGATACTGTTTCTCTCTCTTTTACCAACTACCTTGTGAAATAAGTTTTAATATCTGATTTTTGGACATGAAAAATACCAGAAACTCAGTAAGGTTAACTTGGCTGAGTTCACATATTCAGGATTTTCACCCTTGCTTTTCTAATTCTAGGGCCCAAACACTCCCCTCCATCTCATACAACCCTTGGGTCTTTAAGCCAACCAACATTTACTGAATCTTCACTCTGAACAGTCAGAAACTGTTGTGGAAGAATTCAAGAAAGCAAAAAATGTACTTCTGGACAGCAGAGAGTTTAAGATCTAGAATAGCAGACAGATTCACACAAGAAGAAAAATAACATCACTACAAGGCACTAAAGAGATAATTAAATGCGTGAAAAGAGGGCTTGGTGGCTTGCACTTGGGGAGTGTTACCCTAGGCAGAGAGGGAGTGACTCAGTTCATCCCTGAACTGGTCTTGGAGGAGTGAATAAAAATTAGCGGGAAACAGGCGGGGTTACATATGTTCTAGCCGAAGACTTTCCGCAGTGAAATTTCTTGTGCCAGAGAAAGGACTACAGTCTTGGTACTTGTGAATCTGGGGAGAAGCAGCGTGAGCATTCTGGAGACATTTTGAAAGACTTGCTCCTTCTTTTTAGTTAAAAAAAAAAAAAAAAAGCACTGAGGTGGGGCGCCGGGGTGGCTCAGTTTGTTGAGCGACTGCCTTTGGCTCAGGTCATGATCCAGAGTCCTGGCATCAAGTTCCGCGTCAGGTTCCCTGCTCAGTGGGGAATCTGCTTCTCTCTCTGACCCTCATTGCTCTCTTTCTCTCTCAAATAAATAAAATCTCAGGGAAAAAAAATACGGAGGCAAAATTTACATAGAGTGAAAGGCACAGATCTTAAGTAGAAATTCAGTGATTTTGATGAATACATACACATGTATAATCACTCTAATCCAAATACAGATCATGTATGTTACCCTAGAAACTTCCTTCATGCCCCTTCTCAATCTCCACTCCCCATCCCCGTAGGCAACCACTGTTTTGACCCTATATCCATAGGTTAGAACTTCACATGAAAGGAATTATGTCCTGTGTGTTTTGTGTCTAACTTTTTTTTTTTTAAAGATTTTATTTATTTATTTATTTGACAGAGATAGAGACAGCCAGCGAGAGCGGGAACACGAGCAGGGGGAGTGGGAGAGGAAGAAGCAGGCTCATAGTGGAGGAGCCTGATGTGGGGCTCGATCCCAGAACTCTGGGATCACGCCCTGAGCCGAAGGCAGACGCTTAACGACTGCGCCACCCAGGTGCCCCGTGTCTAACTTCTTTTGTGCTGCATAATGCTTTTGAGGTTAGTTCATGCTGTTGCCTGTAGTAATTGTTCATTTCTTTTCAGTTCTGAGTAGTATTCCATTGTATGGATGTTCTGCTTATTCATTTTTCTTTTGTGGTGGGTATCTGGGTTGTTTCCAGTTTGGGGCTACTATGAATGAAATTGCTATGAACATGATTGCTACCCCAGTATCATTTTAAAATCCATTCTCTAGTCTCTTCTCTCTCTCCTTTATTTTGTGAGAATTCAGATGACATCCTGCCTTAGACACCAAAAGACCTAGAGCTCAAGCCCCTTTCCTGTTAGAATAATCACACACATGAAAGCCTTCATGTTCAGATCTACCCATACCAAATAAGTAAGTCAATATGTGTACTTTATTTTGTTTATAAAGAGGTTTTTTAAAAAGATTTTATTAATTTATTTATTTGAGAGGGAGAGAGAGAGAGAGAGAGCACGTGCATGAGCAGGGAGAGGGGTGAGGGGAGGGACAGAAGGAAAGGGAGAGAGAGAATTCCAAGGAGACTCTGCACTGAGACACAGGGCTCAATCTCACGACCCTGAGATCACAACCTGAGCTGAAATCAAGAGTTGGATGCTCAACCGACTGCACTGCCCAGGAGCCCCTGTTTATAAAGAGTTTTGATAAACTTGGATAAAATTATTTGCAAGAAGTTATGGAAATACAATTTTACAGTTCACAACTCATGGAAATTTTTAGCTGCCCCACATTTTAACTACTCTGTGTCTTCCTGAGCAATGTTGTAGTAACAATTTCCTCAATACATACACAAGGATGTCCCACCCACCCATCTGTGAATCCATGCTGTTAAGAATGAAAGAAGCAAAAAGAAAATGGAAGCAACATTTTTTCTCTTTCTTCCATTTGCAACAAAGTTGGAGTCAATGAGGTTAATAAACTAGTTAGTAACAAGAAGAGATTTGACCTATAATCAGAATATTTTCCATACACCACTTTGGTGTTCCCTCTGCAAACCCCCAACTCAACCCCAGTTGGCACTCTGCAGATTGTCAGTGCTGAAGACTGACCACCTTTGTGATGTGCCATCATACTACCTCCTCATTCACTCACATCCAAGGTGGCTTTTCCTGTCATTCAACATCCATGTTTGAAGACCTTTCTCATTACCAAAATTCCTGATTCATTTAGAAAGGCCTCTAGAGGAATATCTAGTTAAGTATGGTAGACTGAGTCATGTATTTGCCTCTACTCTCTCCAAAATCTTCCATAAAATAACAGACATGAATCTGAAAGAAAGAAAGAAAGAAAGAAAGAAAGAAAGAAGAAAGAGAAAGAAAGAAAGAAAGAAGAAAGAGAAAGAAAGAAAGAAAGAAAGAAGAAAGAAAGAAAGAAAGAAAGAAAGAAAGAAAGAAAGAAAGAAAGAAAGAGAAAGAAAGAAAGAAAGGAAAAGAAACCTACAAGGACACAGAACAAGAGAAGAAATGACAGTAACAGAGTTTTGGAGCCTGGAAATCATATGGGCTTTTGCTGACACACTTTGCACCCTTGAGAATTCTAAAATCTAAGCTAGCAGAGGAAGAAATTCAGAGGTAGACTGACTTCCGGCAGAAAGCTAGAAAGACTCAAGAACTAGAGGCCACTAGTACCTTTCAAAGTGGGAGTCCAAGTGAGAATAAAAACAGGAATACACAGTTTAAAGTCACTTTCAGAACCAGTTACACTTGAATTCTTGAATACACTTTAATTCTATCCTAAGCAACCAGGCAATTGTTCCAACCCAAGCTGGGATAAGGTTGACTCTATGGGGAGGAGGAGCTAGACTCTGGCCCTAAGGACAGCAGGAATGGTGGAAGATGTTGTTACCATACTGAAAAGAGGGGATTAAGTGAAGGTCAACTCTTGGGAGAGTGACATCTCTTATCCCTTCTCCAATCTGATTCCAGGGACACAGACAGCCAGGCTTGTGTCTCCTAGGAGGAGAAGCAAGACTTTCTCCTACTCTTTACATCTGGAGATTTCCCAATAAAACATCTCTGTCAGATCAGCCAAAAACGAAGTCTACCAATCAATAAGCATCACATCCCTACACAGAATTTCCACTCTTAATTGTAAGTGGGTCACCAGACTTTTGAGAAAGGCTTCTAATATGAACTACAAGGGTCAAAACAAAAGGAAATGGGGGTGGGAGGTAGGAAGAAATAGGCAAAGAACAGAAGAAAACATATATAATTAATATCCTTACATAGATAAGTAAAGATATTATATCCAAGAGACAAGAACAAGAGGTTACAAAAGAAATTTTTTTTTAATTTTTTTTTTTAAAGATTTTATTTATTTATTCGACAGAGATAGAGACAGCCAGCGAGAGAGGGAAACACAAGCAGGGGGAGTGGGAGAGGAAGAAGCAGGCTCCTAGTAGGAGCCTGATGTGGGGTTCGATCCCATCACGCCGGGATCACGCCCTGAGCCGAAGGCAGACGCTTAACCGCTGTGCCACCCAGGCGCCCCTACAAAAGAAATTTTTAAGAAGGGAGTCCTTAGGAATTCAATGAAACAGTTAGAAAATACTGTTAGGTAATATCACATAGAACAGAGAGAAAAATTTTAAAAAGTTGGAAAAAATTTTTAAATATTAGTGAATAAATCGAGATGGTCTGATATCTGGAAGGGAATTTGAGAATGAACAAACAGAGAAGGCAAGGCAAGGGAATAAACCAGTCGCATGAAACAGTTTCCTGGAATGGAAGGATGTGCATATATAGATGGGGAGGGTTCACCAAGTGCCCAGAGTAATGGAGGAGCAGCAAGGTACAGGCCACATGAAATTTCAGAACAGCAAGGACAGGGGCACCTGGGTGGCTCAGTCGTTAAGCATCTGCCTTCGGCTCAGGGCCTGATCCCAGAGTTCTGGGATCGAGCCCCACATCAGGCTCCTCTGCTGGGAGCCTGCTTCTTCCTCTCCCACTCCCCCTGCTTGTGTTCCCTCTCTCGCTGGCTATCTCTCTCTCAAATAAATAAATAAAATCTTAAAAAAAAAAAAAAAAAGAACAGCAAGGACAACAGAATATCCTGAAGGTTTCCAATGACTGGAAAAAAAAAGACATAGTCAAAACCTTAGGAATAGTTTAGGAATCAGAGAAGCTCAGACTCCTCCTAAGTGATAATGATAATACACCTTTAAAATTCTATGGGAAATTATTTCAAAATCAAAATTCTACCAAACATCAGTGGAGGGTCAGGGAAGAATAAAATTTGTAAAACTTAGTCTTACTTTTCACCTCCCATAGTTTTTTTGTTGCTGTTATTTTTGTTTGTTTGTTTGTTAAGGAATGCTGTATTCTACCGAAATGAGGGAGTGATCCAAACAGAGGCAAAGATGGGATCCAGGAATAGGTACTCAAACTCAGCTGAGAGAGAAGCTGATGGGGACATCCTGCTGTGACTTCAGAGAAGCAGCCTGGAGTGCTACCAGTTCAAGTTGAAACAGGAGGATAAAGGGTTATAAGAGGGATGGCCCTAGAGGAAAAAATGAAATTGATAAATTACCTATCATATTTAAACATATTGAGAGACAATTTACATTCTGGGAGATTAATTAGGAATTGGCACATCAAAGTCTAAATAGAAAAATTAAGGCTGTTCTTCTCTTAAGAAGCAAAAAAAAAAAAAAAAAGACTGAACAAGAAAGAAAATAATTATAGTACATAACATGGCTAAGATTTCAATAATACTTCCAAAGTCATAGTAATATAAATACTAGACACTGATTTGTACTGCATACAAAAGCAGAATATATTTATATGGGGAGGGAAAGTGTAATGTATGTGAGCTAGTTCTTCTCTTCCACAGAAGAGAGACAAAAGATAAAACCAAAGTAGAAAAATAAGGAAATAGCAGCATATGCAAGTTATTTTAAAAATACAGAGGCAAAAATAAAAAATAAACAGCAAAACCAACTGGAACTGGGAACCTCTTAAAGTGGTAATCAAGGGTGGGGAGGCTGGCATCAGGGCTCCTGCTTTTGTTACAAGCTTATGAAATGATTTCACTTTTTATTTTTAAAAATGATTTTACTTTTTAATGTATGCATATAACCTTAAAAATGAGAATTTTCTAAAGAAAAGAAAAAAGGTATAGGCTTCTGGAAATCTTTGGTGTCCAGAGACATGAGCACATTGAGTAAGACAGGATGTGATGCATATAATAACCTCTGATCCCACCGGACACAGCCACCCACAAGTCCCCAGGGTAGCATCTCAGCTTATTCAAGGACTTCCACCTATCTCTGGTTTCTCCTTCAAAGTTGTTCTATGGGTCACTAAAGGCAGACTGATTTGTCCTTGGCAGTTTATACCCAGTGACCAGAATGCACACTATAGCTACAGTACTATCTTTTTTAGCGTATGAAAGAAATGCATAGGTTGCCAGGAGAATGAACTACATGTTATATTTAGCTGGGAAGATAACATATCCCTAATGTTTGGATTTATCAAAACAAATTCCAGATGGCAGGCAAGCCATAGAGAGAGGGGCCATCTGGTAAGTTAAAGCAGGGCTCATTTTTTTAAAAGGTGAAAGGTAGTAAATGTCAAAACTTCCTATGGTGAAAATACATCTATCTGTTGCTTATGAGTGGAGGAGAAATCCTGAGTCACATGTCTTATATGTGCTAATTTAAATATCTGTGACATTATGTTCTTTCAAATACCTGAGTGAAAACACTTATTGAATATAGTAAGATTTCCCTGTATACCTGCTAAATGTATATTGCATGATGGCAGCTGGAAGCATTAATAAAATCATTTAACACAGTCTACAATTACACAAATTCTTTGAAAGTATAAACCAATAAAAACTGAAACAATTTTTTTTCAAAGTGATTTAAGATGTTGCTGCCATTTTTTATTTAGCTCAGCAGTGGTATTTTTAGTGCATTTTTCTGTTTGACAGAATGTCTCTTACACATATTTTCTTCTCTCTCCATTCCCACTGCTCCCTCTGAAACTAATCATTACATGCCTGTATTTATTTGCCAGTTTCCCACCCCCTCCCCCGGCCCCACTTGCATACAACTTCCAGCTTAATCTTCTTTAAACATTGCTCTGTTTATATAACTTTCTGGCTCAAAAAACAGTCAATACCTCTCCAATGTCCAGAAGATAATGTGCAGGCTTCCACTCACTGACACCCCCACTTTCCCCATGCTACTCCCTCAATGTGAATCCTCCCATCTCCCAAGGCTGCAGCTAGGCCATCACCCCCCAAGAACTGGAGCTCTGCCCCTACCTCAGTGCCTCTGGTGGGAGCTCTGATTCTCTCTGCTGGGCCTAATAGCCTTCTCCCCCATGAGCTGAATCCAAGATGCCATGGCCAGTATGAAGGTGAAAAGTGCTCTGACACAGAGAGGCTTCTGTGACTGAGGCCACCTCCAGGAGAGCTTCCCGGGCTGATGTCATAGCCTAGATCTTATGTGAGGGAAAATGTTGGTCACCCTCCATGGTGGCCCCCCAGAGATGTCCTTATCCTCATTCCTGGAACCTGTATATGTGTGACATCATATGGCAAAAGAGACTTTGCAGATGTGATAAAATTAAGGAATCCGAGATGAGGATTTTGTTCTGGATTATCTCAAGGGACCCAATGTAATCACAAGAGTCCTTATAAGAGGGTGGCAGGAGGGTCAGAGTCAGAGAAGATGATGTGATGACAGAAGCAGAGGTCAGAGAGAAAGATAAATTTTGAAGGTGCTAAACTGTTGGCTTTGATGGAGGGAAGGGACCATGAATCAAAGAATGGAGGCAGTCTCTAGAAGCCGGAAAAAGCAAGGAATGGATTCTCCCCTAGATTCTCCAGAAGGATCCAGTCCTGCCTACACCTTAACTTTATCCTAATAAGACTGATTTGGACTTTTGACCTCCAGAACTGTAAGATAATAAATTTGTGTTGTTTTAAGCTACTGAATTTGTGGTAATTTGTTCTGGGAGCTAATACAGCCTCTTTGCAGGCTCTCCTGGTTACAGCCCCAATAATCCTGGCCTATGCTCATCTCTCTCTTGGCCCGTAGTGAAGTCCCAGCAAGCTTAGGCTGAAATTGATGTAGGTTAAAACCTACATTAACCACTAGTCACATGTGGCTATTTATATTTCAACTTAACTAAAATAAAAAAAAAAACATTCGTTCCTCTGTTATACTAGCTGCATTTCAAGTGTTTACCAGCCATATGTGGCTAATGGCTACTGAACTGCATAGCGAAGATACAGAATAATTCCATCATCACAGAATGTTCTACTGGATAGTACACACTGTAATAAAATGCTGTGTGCCACTAATTTTTATAAGCCACTGAACTCTTGATTCAATCTTGTTTTACCTTTCCCCCAGAGGTCTGGGGTAAATGGTATAGGTCCCTTGGGTTTCCGGGCTATGGAAACAGAAGTGACTGAAGTAATCATACTTGGGCAAGTGTGCATCCTGGAATGCTCCCGCTGCCCAGGCCAGGGACAGAGTCTTGAACAAAGCCAGAGAGGTCCCTCCAGGACAGTCCCCAGTGCAAGGTCACGGCCCTGCCAGGGGCTGCCGCCTGACCTCAGGGAGCATGTCTGCTCTTTTGAATTGCTTAGAAGTCTGTCCTTGACATTCTTCTTTATTTTCTTCTAACAAACTCAAAGTTCTTACTTTAAAACTTTAACTCATCTGAAACTTATTTTTGTGTATGATGTGAGGTAGTGATCTAAGTTTATTTTCCCCAGTGGATAGCAAATGTCTTTATCACTTCCCCTCCCCCCCATTTTGAAATGCCACTTTGGTCCTACAATAAATTCTCCAGTACAAACAGATGTTTTTCTATTTAGCCCTACATGACTGTCATCCTGTCTTAAATGTTATAGTTTTGCAATGTATTTTGCCATCAAACAGGGAAATTCCCCTTTCATTGTCCTGATTTTTCAATATTTTGTTTGTTCTTGTTGTTTCCTCTTCCTGATGCACTTCAGAATCAGTTTGCCAAGTTTCACCTAAATATCCAGCTTGAAATTTTTTTGAATTATTTTGAATGTAGACAAATGAGAACACTGACATCTTAAAAATACTGAGTCTCTTGATTTAAGAACAAGATTTGCTATTTCATTTATTTAGGTGTTTATTTTTTACTTTTTTAAAAAGTGTTATGCTTGTTTTCATTTCATTGTTAGTCAATTCTAAGGCTTTTGTTGTTGCTAATGTGAGTTTCCTTCCCATGGATTTTTAAACTGCTTAACGGTACAGGAAACTGGATTTTTGTGTATTGCTCTCTTACTGAACCCTTTCTCTATTTTAATAGTTCTTCTGCTGATTCTCTGGGATTTTCTAGGTAGACTATCATACCACCTACAAACCAAGACAGTTTTTCCTCTTTCGTTCTTGCTATCTTTATCTCTTCCCTCTTTTCCTGGCTTCATTTATTGGAATATCCACCATGATGTTAAATAGTAGTGGTAGCAACTAGTATCCCAGTATCTTCCTGACTTTTTAAAGGGAATACTATTAACTCACCATTACGAGTAATGTTTACTGAGGAAATTTCTTTAATTTGCTCAAAAGGGATGTTGAAATTTAACCCAAATATTGTTTTACATTTGAAACAATTATATTGGTTTTTTCTTAAAATTGTAAATGTTGAATTATAATAATAGATTTCTTAATATAGAACTAGCCTTATATTTCTGGAATAAGCCCTACTTAGCCAAATACTTTAGAATTAACCTTTAAATACACTGGAAAGCTTCATTTGTTAGTATTTTGTTTTGTACTTCTGTTTCGGGATTTTTGCATCTATATTTTTAAATGTTGTTCCTTTAGTTTATCTGTTTATTATTTATTATTTCAGTTTTGTCCAGTCAGGTTTATATTACCTTTGTAGATGATTTGGGAAGGTTTTTATCTTTTTCTAGCGTCTGGAACCATTAATGTCCTAAAAGTCTGGGAGAACTTTGCTGTAACTGAGACAAATTGCTTTTTAAAGATAAAGCTTTCGCTAACTTTAATTTCTTCTATAGTGACTAGTTTATTCCATTTTCTAGCTCTTTAAAAGTCACTTTGGCTCCCATGTTCATTGCAACATTCATAATAGCCAAAATGTGGAAACAACCCAAGTGTCCATCAACAGATAAATGAATAAACAAAATGTGGTATTTACACTCAATGAGATATTCACCCATTAAAAAAAAAAGAAGTTATGATACATACTACAACATGGATGAACCTTGAAAATATGCTAAATGAAATAAGTCAGTTAAAAGAAACAAATAGTGTCTGATTCTACTTTTTTTTTTTTTTTAAAGATTCCATTAATTTATTTGAGAGAGCAAGAAAGCATGAGTTCAAGCTGGGGGTGGGGAGGGAGAGGGACAGAATCTCCAGCAGACTCCGTTCTCAGTGTGGAGCCTGATGCTAGCTCGATGCGGGGCTTTATCTCAGGACCCAAGATCATGACCTGAGCTGAAATCAAGAGGGGGTCGTCATTCAACCAAGTGAGCCACCCAAGCATCCCTGATTCTACTTTTATGAAATATCTAGAGTAGGCAAATTCAGAGACAGAAAGCAGATCAGAGGTTACCAGAGGCCAGGAGAGAAGGGGAATGGGAAATTATTGCTTAATGGTTATGGAGTTTCTCTTTGGGGTGATGGAAAAATTTGGAAACAGATAGTGATGAGGGCTGCACAACAGTATGAATGTAGTTAATGCCTCTGAATTGTATGTTTAAAATGGTTAAAGTGACATGTTTTATGTTATCTATATTTTATCACAATAAAAATTTTTAACCCACATAAAGTGTTTTTGCTTAAAAAAGGGTCATTTGGGGTAATTTATATTTTCCTAGAATATCTTCCTTTTCTCTAGATCATTACATTTGTTGGTATGAATTTTTACTTTTGTCTTTTCCTTAATTTTATATCTTTCCTTTTCTATTGTTCAGGCTTGACAAAAGCTTATTTATTGTTTTTCTCCACTCTAACTCCCAAGAAATAGATTTTGGTTTTATTGATGAAATATTTTTCCCCCTTTTCAATTAATTCTTCTTACTATCTTTATAAGTTTCTTTTTCAAGAGTTATTTCATTGTCCTTTTTAATTTCTGTTTTTGTTGTGTAGTCCCTCCACTATCCTTTATTTCAAAATAACTCACAATTTTAGTGAAAATTTATTTTCTTATCCTAGGGGTTAAATATTTTAAACAATTTATAACAAATTGATTTTTTTTGGCCACCCTTTTGTTATTGCTTCTTTCTTTCCTTTCCTCTCCTTTCCCTCTCCCTCTCCTCTCTCTCCTCTCCAACCCTCCTGTCCGTTTCTTTCTCTCTCTTCCTTCTTTCCTTCCTTGCTTTCTCGCTCTTTTTCTTTCTTTCTTTTTCTTTCTTTCTTTCTTTCTTTCTTTCTTTCTTTCTTTCTTTCCTTCTTTTTCTTTCCTTCCTTCCTTCCTTCCTTCCTTCCTTCCTTCCTTCCTTCCTTCCTTTTTTTTCTTTCTTTCTTTCTCTTTCTTTCTTTCTTTCTTTCTTTCTTTCTTTCTTTCTTTCTTGATTTTATTTATTTATTTGAGAGAGAGCGCAAGCAAGGAGAACAGCAGAGGGACAGGAAGAAGCAGGCTCCTCGCTGAGCAGGGAGCCAGATGTCAGCCTTTGATCCAAGGACCCTGGGATCATGACCCAACCTGAAGGCAGAGGCTCAACCAACTGAGCCACCCAGGTGCCCCTGTTGTTATTTCTAATTTTACTGCCTTACAGCCAGAGCATGTCTCCTGTACATATGATTTGTACATTTTAAACTATATTGAGATTTTTCTATGTGGCCTGATTCACAGTGGTGTTCTGAGGTTAACAGAAAAGAATGCATATGAATATATACATATGTACGTATGTATAAATATATGTGTGTCTGTGTTATTCATTAGATAATTCTATTATTCAAATGTCCCATATATATACAGAATTAATCTTTTGTCTAATATTTCAATTTCTGAGAAAAGTATCTTAAAATGTCCTACTAAGATTTTTGACTTTCAATTTTTTTGCATATTTGCATATATATTAAAGTTGTGTTATTAAGAGGGCAAAGATTTATGACAATTTGTTTTCTTGGCAGATAGTACCTTTTACCATTATGAAATATCTTTTCTCATTCTATCTAATACTTTAGCCTTAAATCCTATTTAGTCTGGTATTAATATTGCCATACTTACTGTCTTTAAGTTACTTTTTAATCTTTATAGCTTTTAATTTAAGTGAGTATATGGTTTTTAAAATAATTTTATAAGACTTAGAATAAAGCAAACTCCTTGACTCACTCTCCTACTCTGATTTTTCTCTCCTTAGAGACAACCACTTATTACTCTTCTCGTTGTTTCTTCTGAATAATTGCTTCTATATATCTAAGTAATAATTTTTCCCACTGCTACCTCTTGATTTTTCAGTTTTAGGTTTTACCTATTTCCTGTTGTGGAACATTATTAATTAGCTGCCTTACAGCACTCCATCATATTCCCACTTCCATTCCCCACATGGTCCCAACATAGTTATAATTTTTGGTTAGATCAATATTCAATATTCTTCATGAAAGCTATGAAAGTTACTTCGTATATTATGATTATATATCCTTTTATGTATACGTTCCTATTTTCCTTGGAGTTAATAAATTTTCCCCTTTGCTTAGCTAAGCATCTATCATTAATTCATTCCCAAATTTTCACCAGGAGTGTACATCTCCCATCCATATCACACAGTCTTGTCTCTGCCCTCTTGTGCCATTGGTTGATCCCAAGACCTTCTGCATCACTGTCCTCCTGGACTTCTCTGTGCCCTCATGCCGAGCATTCCCTTGATCATTCTCCTGTGTGTTTTTTCTCTAGTAAATTCTTTCTTTTCTTTGTTTTTCATTCCCTTATTTTGGTGGATATCCAAAGCTTCTTAGGACATGATACTTAAGGGTAGCCTGTCAGAAAATGTCTTTATGCTACTCTTACATTAGATTGATAATTTGGGGGTATGTGTAGAATTCTAGGTTGAAAATAATTTTTCCTCAGGATTTTGAAGGCATTGCTAGTTTCTAGTCTTGCTGTTAAGACATGTGATGCCAGTTTGATTCCCACTCCTTTGTGGCCTGTTTTGTTTCCTGGAATCTTTAAGGATCTTTTTTTGTGTGTGTGTGTGTGTGTCCTGAATGCTCTGAAATTTCACAAAGAGTTGCCTTGGTATGGATCTTTTTTCATCCACTATGCTGGGGGTTAGTTGGTGCTTTCCATTTAGAAACTCATGTCATTTATTTCAGGGAGATCTCTTTTGAGTTGATAACTTGATAATTTCTTCTTCATTTTCTCTTGGAAGCTCCAATTTCTCAGGATAATGAGACTGCTAAACTGATGCATTGATTCCCTATCATTTCTAGTCCATTATCATCCCCTTTCTTGCTCATGCTCATTATTCCTTCTACTTCCTGGGAGACTTTCTCTTCCTGAGATTTATTTTCTTATCCTTTCATTGAGTTTTTCATATGCACTATTATTTTTAACTTTCAAGACAACTTTTGAATGTTCCTTTGTTCTTAGCCTATTGGTCTCTTTTTTCATAGATGCAATTATCTTTTTTTTATTTGTCTGGAAATATAGCTTTATGTTGCTTCCAAAGTTTCCTGTACTTACACATTGTTTCTGTCTCCCCGAAATTTCATTTCTCGCTTTTGTTGACTTTTGTTTTCTGCTTGTATGTGGAAGCTTTCTTTGAATATCTGGCAATCCTTAGATGATCTTTTGTAGTCAGGAGTTAAGTCACTTAACAGCTTTTTGGAAGCTCCCTATGAGTGGGTGTGGCTTGTGTCCTAGTGGGTACACTATAAGGAGATCTGGTTGGGCGGTATAGTTGGAGGACTCCCACTATTAATATTTGAAGGTCTTTCTCTTAGACTAGTCACATTCCTGAGAGATCATCTCCAATGCCTGCAGTAATAGTGCAGACTACCATCGTTCTTGGAGCCAAATGGAGGAAGGAGACCAGGGGCTTATACTTTATACCACTTTATAGTAGCATTTCCCTTAAGCTTACTGAGTCCAGGCTTACTCTAGTTCTTCCTCTCTCTAGCTTTCTGTGGAGGTGGAAAGGATAGTTGGAGATCTATCTACATCATAGGTGAACTTCAATCAATAATCCCATTTTTAGCCTTAAATACACCCCACCTTCCATACTCAGAGTGGTACCTTCTACTCTTGAAATTTTCTGGCACATAGTTGCTTACTTCTGGGTTTCTCCCCTCCCCTGCCAAATAGGCATGAGCTTTTTTTTTTTTTTTTTTTTCAATCATTTACCAATTAGATGTCTAATTGCTTTCCTTTTCCCAATATGTTGTTTCATGTCTTTGTCCTTATGGGTCTATGTCTATATATTTAAAAAATTCCCTCTACTATATCTTTAGTGGGTTTTTGGGTGGGAGTGGCAGCATCTTCAATCCATCATATTTAACTCAATGCTCTCTATTTATTTTCACTAGTATTTGCTTGCCCTATCTTGGACTGTTCCTGTATTTTCTGACTATTTTCTTTCAGGTGTCTCTTACAGTAATAATAAGAGCTAACATTTCTTGAGTACACTATTTGTTAGGTACTTTACATATATTATACATGGGTTGGGGTACAGTTACCACACATGCATTATCTCGCTTAATACTCATAAAAACACCATGAAGTAGGTAGTACACATTATTCTTATGCTCACTTTACATATACCTAGTAAACTGTGTACCCAAGATGGAAATCCAGAGTCTATACTACTGTACTGACCACTGTAGTAGTAGTGATGGCATCTAGATTTTTTAATCCATTAGTGTCTTTGTCCTTTAACAGGGAAATTTCAACCTATCACATTTATTGGGATAATTAATATGGATGAAATATATTCTTACTCTCTGTGGTAAATTATCACAAAATAATAATCATATTATTACAAATTTAATAATTATATTATTGCAAAAATAATAATTATATTATTTGCAAAAATTCACTCTCTTTTTCATTTCTGATAATGGGTTTATACATGTTCTTTTTTTTAGCCAATTGAATACAGGTGGCCTCTCTCTCCTTTTCCCTCTGCCATGAACACAGATATGTCTCAGATAAGGCTGCTCCTTCATTCCAGGTCCTACAATGAGGAAAAAAAAAAAAAAAAAAAGGAACAGACCCATAGCCTGAAATAGAACCATATCCAAGCTATGGCCATCACATAATGTGATCTGAAAATGAATGTTTACTGTCATAAGCTTCTGAAATTTTTGAATTGTTTGATACAGCATCTTTTATCTTCTAAATCCATAAAAACTTTTCTTTTGCTGAAGTGGGTTTTTCAGTATTATCTTTCTAAGAGGTCCTGTGGAAGATAAACTTTCTTAATCTTTGAATGCCTAAAAATGTCTTCATTTTGACCTCCCACTTGAACATTAGTTTGGCTGGGTATAAAATTTAAAGTTTGAAGTAATTTTCTGTTGGAATTTTGAAGTTAGTTTTTAGTTTTTTGCCCCACCCCCATCCTGTATCTATTGTTTCTAAAGCCAATCTGAGTTTCATTCTTTTCTAGATAACCTGCTTTAATTTCTAGAAGTTTTTGTTTTTAGGATCCTGGGTAAGCAGAGATAAGTCTGCTTTTTTTTTTTTTTTAAGATTTTTTATTTATTTATTCGACAGAGATAGAGACAGCCAGCGAGAGAGGGAACACAAGCAGGGGGAGTGGGAGAGGAAGAAGCAGGCTCATAGCAGAGGAGCCTGATGTGGGTCAATCCCATAATGCCGGGATCACGCCCTGAGCCGAAGGCAGACGCTTAACTGCTGTGCCACCCAGGCGCCCCTAATTTCTAGAAGTTTTAGGAATTTCTCTTTATTCTTGAAGTTTTAAAATTTTAAGATGACATTTCTGGATTATTTTTCCTTTTTTTCTTGCTCAACACAAAGCAGACTCTTAAATTTGAAAATTCATATTTTCCATTAGTTCTGGGAAACTTTCTTCAATTATTTATTCGAATAGTTCTTCCTTTCTTTTGTTTGTGTTACCTTTGGAACTCCTGTAGGAAAAATGTGCAATTCTCTTCCATGCCTTATGCTTTCTATCTCGTGGTTGACAATTATCATTACTTTATCCTTTAGAACTATATTCAAGGAGAATTTCTTGGTTGATCTTATACTTTCAGCTAAATCCATTCTTCTACTTAGCCCAATTATTTAAGTTTTCATTTCATAAATTATTACTAGATATTAAAATCAGGATTCAAATCCAGAGCCTGTGCTATTAACTACCACATTACAAGTAAAATGGTATTTTTTCTTTAACCTAATTGGAGTCTTTGTTCTATAATAAACAAATTTTAACCCACCTACATTTATTGGGATAAGTGATATGTACAAATGTACTCTTATCATCTTGATTAAAATTTCTCTGAGGATATAATTTATAAAATATTTTTTTCCCTTTCCTATGTTAAGGCTATTTACTCAGGATTTTTTTTTTTCAATGTGATTTGGATGCCTTTCTCAGTGTTGCTTTTCCACAAATAACTAGGTTAATCTTGGCTTTTTGCATTCATATTTGAGATTCTGTCTTCATCTGTCATTGAATATTTTGCCTTTTTTTAAAAGGATTTTATTTATTGGGGTGCCTGGGTGGCTCAGTCAGTTGAGCGTCTGCCTTCGGCTCACGTTGTGATCTCAGGGTCCCAGGAGCCAGCCCCTCATCACGCTCCCTGCTCAGTGGGGAGCCTGCTGCTCCCTCTCCCTCTGCTGCTCCCCCTGCTTGTGAGCTATCTCGCTCTCTCTAATAAATAAATAAAATCTTTTAAAAAAAGAGAGAGACAGAAACAGAGCCTGAATAGGGGGGAGGAGCCAGAAAGAGAGGCAGACTCTCCACTGAGAATAGAGTCCCACATGGGGCTTGGTCTCAGGACTCTGAGATCATGACCTGAGCTGAAGGCAGATGCTTACTGAGTGAGCCACCCAGGCACCCTTATCATTGAATGTTTTGATTAGAATAGTCTGCCTCCTTCTTATTTTGAAGAAGGATCAGGATTTGGGATTAGATTGGCATGAGAAGGTTGTGTTCTGGGTCACTGTCCCTCCCTCTAGGAGTTCATTTGTTCTCTAGAGACCCTAGTCTGTGGGTCTCCAGTGTCAAATTTCTCACTTAGGAGAAGCGTTCTTATACTTTGGAAACAAATATGGAGTCAACTCTTTCCACCTTTTTCTTCTGTCCTCCAATGTCCCTATGAAGGTCTGGAGGGCCTTCAGAGTCTACCTGTATCCTTCTTTAACCCCAACATAAAGAATATTTCTCTTTTGAAAGCAATTCTAAGAGTATTAACCTGTGGACATATGCTGCTGTTACCACTGGATGTGCACAGTGAAAGAAGGGGAAGGGAAAAGACTGCTCCAAATACAGTTATTTAACTTATTGTCGTCACAATTGTTTGAAAGTCCAGGCCTGTTCTTTGTGATCTTTTACGCTGAGTGTTGAGAAATTCTAGAATTGCTTTTGTGGCCCTCAATTTTAAGGAGGATTTTCCTTTTCTTGTTTTGCTACCAATGCAGTCCTATTCACCCTTTGTCTTCTAGGAATTCCTAAAATTTCTGGAGTATGAAAATTTCTTTCTTGTGTTTTTTGTGTTGCTATTGTTCTGTTTAAGTTATTTCTTTAATGGAGGAAGGGATAAATCATATCTTCAGTTCTTCAGTTAGCCAACTATATTCAGTACTTCATTTTAAAAATGGATTTTTTGGGTCTCTTAAACAAAGAAAGTAAGGAAAGGGAAAGAGGATACATTTGTGGATAAATTGCTTCCTCACAGCCACTTCCAACAGGCTTAAGTGAGGAACCTTTATCTTCAGGCTCATAGTCCATACCCACCAGAGACTATGATGCCTGGCCAAACCAGTTAACTATTTTTTGAATTTCCTGGTATACTCTCCCTTTTAGATTGATGTTTTTACTTGCTCTTCTCCCTCAATCCACCTTTCACCTAACTTGAATATTCAGAGATGTGAAGTAGTCTATCTTCTCCTATATAGAAAATCATCTAAGCCATTAGTTTGCATTAAAATGTTACGAATGTATCAGCCATCAGAAAGGATGAATATGCACCATTTGCATTGACATGGATGGAACTGGAGGGGATTATGCTAAGTGAAATAAGTCAAGCAGAAAAAGACAATTATCATATGGTTTCATTTATGTGTGGAACATAAGGAATAGCATGGAGGACATCAGGAGAAGGAAGGGAAAAGTGAAGGCGGGGAAACCAGAGAGGCAGATGAACCATGAGAGACTATGGACTCCGGGAAACAAACTGAGGGTTTCAGAGGGGACGGGGGTGGTGGGGATGGGTTAGCATGGTGATGGGTATTAAGGAGGGCACATATTGCAATGAAAACTGGGTTTTATATGCAAAAAATGAAGCATGGAACACTACTTCAAAAACTAATGAAGTACTCTATGGTAAGTAACATAACATAATAAAAAAAAAAGTCACGAATTTAATATATTTTCCCTACTTGTAACATGTGTACTTTAAAAATAATGAATGGAAGAAAGCAATGCTAACAGTGTTCACCCTAAGAGGTTGCTATGGGCTGAATGCGCCCTCTAAAATTGACTAATGCCCGAAGTGATGGTATTAGGAGGTGGGGCCCTTGGAAGGTTATTGGGTCATGAGGGTGAAGCCCTCATAAACGGCATTAGTGCCTTTACAAGAAGACATGAGAGGGGCGCCTGGGTAGCACAGTCGTTAAGCATCTGCCTTCAGCTCAGGGCGTGATCCTGGCGTTCCGGGATCGAGTCCCACATCAGGCTCCTCCGCTGGGAGCCTGCTTCTTCCTCTCCCACTCCCCTGCTGTGTTCCCTCTCTCGCTGGCTGTCTATCTCTGTCACATAAATAAATAAAATATTAAAAAAAAAAGAAGACATGAGAAAGCTTGCTTCTGCTCTCTCTGTGCTTTCTTCCTTGAGAAAACAATGAGAAATCAGTAGTCTGCAACCTAGATGAGGTCCTCATCAGAACCTGACCATACTGGTGCCCTGATCTGACTTCCAGACTCCGGAACTGTGAGAAATAAATTTCTGTGGTTTATAAGCTACATAGTCTATGGTATTTGGTTACAGCAGCCTAAGCTAAGACAGGGGTAAATAGGTAATGGTGGCGCTTCAGATATTTCAGAGGCGAAGCTCTTGAAAATACAATTTTCAGACCATTGCCACTTTGCCTATTCATAAAGATAGCCCTTTCTTCTACAAATGGGATTCTTCTGCAGCTCTATTCAAGTGTGCAATGTGAACTGTTGACAGTCATTTATTTTCTTTGCTTAGTCCTTTGTAGTAAAAGATAGTAATAATGCTTTTTATTACTATTTTGAGTAAAAGTCAGTGAAGTCCCCTGGATATTTCTTGGGGTTAGCTGGTTGGGTAGTTGTAAATGGGCACCTTTGGAAAAGTGGAGGGTATGATGAATGAGTGTGCAAAGGAGGGATTTCATTTTTACTTCAATGTCTTCTGGCTTTTCTATAGAAATGTTGTAAAGACAACAAGAATTTCTGAAAGCCGTCTTTCCTGCTTTGTGATCTCTCTTTTTAGGAAGATTCCTGGAAGGAGATAAATCCACTGTGCACACCTGTGACTGTGAGGACTAATCCACACTGAAGTGGCCAATCTATAGGGCAGTGTCAAGTCACTGAGGTATGCACATGAAACAGGTTAATTTTTTCTGACAACTACCCCCGATAATGGAATCACCTTACACTGGTGGCAAGGACCTTAATGTCTTATCCAGATTCCATGCCTTTCTTGCCATTTTGGGGTTTTTAACAACCCCCTTGATTTTCATTTAATTGCTTTGGTAAGCTTGGACTAGAGTACTCTGATCTATCCTCCCTAATTTGAGATTCTTTCTACTTCACCATTTTGATTCTTGTCAAACACAGCAGTGTTTGTTTGTTTTAAATTGAGGTATAATACAAATTAATCTTAAAGTGTACACTATGATGAATTTTTACATTTGTATACAACTCAACAGCCAGATCAAATTATAGAATGCTATGACTGCCTGACCTAATGGTTTTACTATTATTAAGTTTAGAATGAGTGAATATACCATTATAGTGTCACATGATATAAAATGAAGGAAAGTTGAAGAATCCCATCACAGTTTAGAATTAGAAAAGTCAGGATAACAGATTTGTTATAATATTACTATCTTTGCATGCACTTTCTAGAGCCATCTATGTAGGACCACCATGAAAGATCCATTTTTAATGTTAAACATGTTTTAATATGCAAATTAAAACATAAAATATTAAAGCCTCTGTGTTAGCCACACTTTATCACTCATCTTCCCCCTCAGAGTCAGTGTCAATTTTCAACATGTTATTCTCTATCTTCTTTTCTTTTTTTTATATTTTAATGCTTTTTTATTATATTATGTTAGTCACCATACGGTACATCCCCAGCTTCCGATGTAAAAGCTCGATGATTCATTAGTTGCGTATAACACCCAGTGCACCATGCAATACGTGCCCTCCTTAATACCTACCAACAGCCTATCCCATTCCCTCACCCCCTTCCCCTTGAAAACCCTCAGGTTGTTTCACAGAGTCCATAGTCTCTCATGGTTCATTGCCCCTTCTGTTTACCCCTCCACCTTTCTTCTTCCCTTTGTTCTTGTACCAATCTTCCTACTTCTTATGTTCCATAAATGAGTGAAAACATATGATAATTGTCTTTCTCTGCTTGACATATTTCACTCAGCATTATCCCCTCCAGTCCCGTCCATGTTGCAGCAAATGTTGAGAATTCGTTCTTTCTGATAGCTGAGTAATATTCCATTGTATATATGGACCACAGCTTCTTCTTTTTTTTTTTTTTAAAGATTTTATTNATTTTATTTATTTATTCGACAGAGATAGAGACAGCCAGTGAGAGAGGGAACACAAGCAGGGGGAGTGGGAGAGGAAGAAGCAGGCTCACAGGGGAGGAGCCTGATGTGGGGCTTGATCCCATAACACAGGGATCACGCCCTGAGCTGAAGGCAGATGCTTAATCGCTGTGCCACCCAGGCGCCCCTGGACCACATGTTCTTAATCCAGTCATCTGTTGAAGGGCATCTTGGCTCCTTCCACAGTTGAGCTATTGTGGAGAATGCTGCTATGAACATTTTTTAAAAATTTTTACTTATTTATTTATTATTATTTTTTTAATGATTTTTTATTATATTATGTTAGTCACCATACAGTACATCCCCG
>NC_048221.1:65243142-65256292 GCF_002007445.2 Ailuropoda melanoleuca | reverse complement strand
GGCCATCAGAGCCTCTAGTTTTGACTGCATTTGGCTCATAGAATTTTTAATTTCTGCCAGATTCACTCTCAATANCTCTCATTTCCGCCCTTAGAGATTCTATATTCTCATTAACATTTTCGTTAATACTTTTTTCAAGTCTACACATCATCTTGACCATTGTTACTCTGAATTCCATTTCTGATAATTTGGTTATATCCATATCCATTAGTTCTGTGGCAGAGGCCACAGACTCATTGTCTTTTCTTTGCTGGGGGGGGGATTTCTCCTTCTCATCATTCTGATGAGGAGAGGTTATGGGGTTGTCCAGAGCCCAAATTATTGACTGGGACCTAGATTGTGCGCCCTTGTTTTATAGGGATCTTAGGGATGTGGGCTTCTTCTTTAAAGATTTTATTTATTTATGTGGCAGAGGGCCAACCAGCGAGAGAGGGAACACAACAGGGGAGTGTGAGAGGAAGAAGCAGGCTCCCAGCAGAGGAGCCCGATGAGGGACTCCTTTCTGGAACGCCGGGATCACGCCCTGAGCAGAAGACAGGCACTCAATGACTGCACCACCCGGGTGTTCTGGGTTGCGGGCTTCTTGATTTTTCAGCCTGCCTTCTGGGGGAGGGGCCTGCCGCGCCGATACTCAGGCAACCCAGTTTGGGTAGAGTCTCCGTGTCCCCTGCGAGGCGAGATGGGGGTTGGCACTCTGTGAGCTGGTCTTTCCAGGCTTTTGTTCTCTGGCGGCTTTCCCTGGCAGTTTGCTGTGCCTCTTCTGAGAGTCAGCGCAGCAGTGGCCGAATCTCAGCCTCTGTCTCAGAACAGAGGGATCACGGACCATTCTCCACTGATGTTCTGGCCACTTTAACTCTGTTTCTGTTGGTGCTGCTCAACCCTGCAGCGTCCCGGGATGTGCGCCCCACACCCGGCATCCCAGCCCTCACTTCCAGGGCCGGTGCGTCTCTGTCCCCTGTGTTTCTAACACCGCCAGCCGCCCCCATGCACTCCCAGAGCTCCTGGTCTCAGCCTGGTTCCAGTGAGCACACTGGAGCTCTGTTTCAGTCTGGTCGCGCGCGTTCCCCAGCTCACGGTCTCACTCTGCTCTCTCACGGGTGCTGGTTCGCGAGTCCGCCCCCTCCCCTGTGCAGGTGGCTACCGCTTCCTGGCGCCTGAACACGGCGGCTCCCTACCCCTTCTATTTATCTTCCGATATCTGTGCGTGGTTTCACGGCTCCCCCCTTTGTACATCAATAGTCAGCGCTGGAGATGTTCATTTGTAGAGATCCAGATGTATCTTCCTGCGTTTCAGGCTGATTCCGTGGATGTTTAAGCTGGTCTGGTACCTACCCAATTCGATTCAAGGGACCAGCTGAAAAAGGGTCCCCTACTCCTCCGCCATCTTCTTCTCTATTGTCTATCTTCTCCTGGGTGTCCACCATGGTTACTTTAGATTCACAGAGTCACCTAGACCCACCTACGTAGTAGCCAAGTCCCTGAAGAGCTACAGCTACAACTTACTTCTTTTACAAATTGTCTCATGCTTCCTATTCCTGCCCCAGTTTAATACTGTGTAAGAGAAGTAGTTGGTAATGTTTATATCGTGGCGTGTGTGTAACGTGATGATCCCTGGCTTTCTGGTTTTGACATTACAAAATGGGGCACAGACTCACATTTGGGTTGAGTTCAAACCAACAAACTGGGCATTATCTTTGCACAGTTATTCAGAGCTCTAAATAGTTGTCAAGGATGTGTAACCAGACATGTAATTGCCCAAAGTGCTGTTTTTCAGACCCCATGTTAACTAAGAGCATTCCCCTCATTTCCCACATTTGCCAGGCTTGTTAGTTTCTCACGCTTGCTAGCCCAAAAGCTCAGTATTATCTGTGTTTAGGACAGCATCTATGCGGCTGGAATTCAGCAAATTTAGAAAAATAAAGATAATTACTTGTAGAGTAGGCTCAAGCGTTCCTTAATACCAAGTATTTCCACTTGTTGAGTGACAGAATCTTTTACATAGAGGTTTTTCTCTTGAGGAGAGGCAGCCTGATATAGGACAATAGGACAAGCTAGACATCATCTAAGGCTTCTCTGCATAAAGTGGTGTGATCTTGAGTAAGTCAGTACTGTCACCTAAATCTGACCATCATTCTCTGCAAAATGCCAATGGTTGTAAAGCTGTATCATTCCAAGGCTGTGACGAGGGTCAGAGGAAATAGTGAGCAGGAACACACTTTGTTAACTAGTAAATGTTCTGCAATTTTCCACAACTGCTTTACTTACTGAGAAGCAGTAGTTTCATGCTTCTCAGGGACCACTGAACTCACAGCCTTGAACAGGCAGTGTACACCCTCTGTTCCAGCCCTTCTCTGATAGTCTGAGGGTCCTTCTTAGACCCCACTGGGAGACATCAGGAGGCTACTCATAAGTTAGCCCTGAGAAGCAATAGATGATCTACATTCCCCCACAATATCTCCTGTGCTAGAGCCTGTTACTAGAACTTGAAATACCCAACTTCAAACTTTTCCATCTCATAATTTGGCAAAGCCTTTTGGAGAGAGTTTGACGAAATATACCAAGAACTTTACAAAGGTTCATAGTCTTTGATTTTGCAATTCTACTCTTAGGAATTTATCTTAAGTAAATACTAGCATGTGTGATATTTAAAACAATGACTGATTAGAAATAATGTAACTGGGGCGCCTGGGTGGCACAGCGGTTAAGCATCTGCCTTCGGCTCAGGGCGTGATCCTGGTGTTGTGGGATCGAGCCCCATATCAGGCTCCTCCGCTATGAGCCTGCTTCTTCCTCTCCCACTCCCCCTGCTTGTGTTCCCTCTCTTGCTGGCTGTCTCTGTCTCTGTCAAATAAATAAATAAAAATCTTTAAAAAAAAAAAGAAATAATGTAACTACTCACCACCACAAGATTGGTTAAATAAATCATATTGCAGTCAATACAGCTATTAAAAATTAGATTGTAAGAGAATATTAATGATGTTGAAATGTGTGTAACATACGAAGTGAAAAAAAAACTGCACAATTCTGATTATATTAAACACACATGCCCACACACGTGCACACCCACACACGTCTGTGAAAACAAAGTAAATATATTGTTAATTATTGTTGGTAAGGATTATAGGTGAATTTATATTTTATATTTCTCTGTATTTTCTTCAATGAATATATGTACATTTATAATCAGAAGAATGTAAGTTTTTTTTTTTAAAGATTTTATTTATTTATTTATTCGACAGAGATAGAGACAGCCAGCGAGAGAGGGAACACAAGCAGGGGGAGTGGGAGAGGAAGAAGCAGGCTCATAGTGAAGGAGCCTGATGTGGGGCTCGATCCCAGGACCCTGGGATCACGCCCTGAGCCAAAGGCAGACGCTTAACCGCTGTGCCACCCAGGCGCCCCAGAAGAATGTAAGTTTTTTAAGTCCCTCTTTTGCATTAGAGAATTAGATCTTCCAATTCTTATAAGATCTTCCAGATCTTATGCATTGGTAAAAATGCATAAGTTACCTAAAATTTACTGGTCAAAAGCATGAGTTGTCCACATGAACCTGGTTTTTAATCCTGGATTTGCTACTTTCTAAAGGTATAATCACGGCCAAATTACTGAATGTTTCTGCATTTTAGTTTTCCTGTCTACGACATGAGGACAACAAAAGTACTTGCTACACAGAGTCACGCGAGGCTTAAATAACACAGATAAAGGGCTGAGTACAGTGCCTGGCACATGGCGAACACCCAATAAGTAGCGACCAGTAGCGCTCTGCATTCTGCCGCACTCTCCCCCTGCGACATCAGCACAGGCAGTGGGTCAGGCTGATTTGTGGCTGCCTCCTTGCAGAGTACAGAAGAGAAGTTGGGAGGCAAAAAAGTTGAGGACCCAGGGGCCAGAGCTGGAGGGCACCCTCTTCCCATCTGGCTGGGTCAGCCCTGACAAGAGTCCTGTGCACTGAGTGGGGAGAAGTGATATTCTTTTGTATCCTAATAAAATCCTCATGACAAAAAAAGCCCCATTTTAACTTTTCTGACTATATATAATGTTCAGAGTAGCCCAATACCAGCTGCTGAAGGAACAACATATTCTAATTTCCTGACTTGTACATAGTAAAGTTGCATTGTATTGACAGAGCCTTGCATTTAATTTCCTTAGCTTTTTAGACACAAACAAAGCATTCCTAACCAGAAATTGGAAATAAAAGGGAATAACTGCACAATGGAATACACATGCTGATTTGAATATGTCATTGAGTCTCATTAAAATAAATGCATGGACGTAATAAGGGAAATAAATATTTTTGCTTCCAAAGGCATGCAGCAGCAATATAATCATATTTAGAAATATAAAGAAAGTCATCCTTTTTTTTATCCATGCCACATTATATTCCTTTATTTACATTATTATGTCAAGGAATTCTGTCAAGTTTAGCAAAAGACAGCATCCTTTCAAAAAATTAAACAAACATGCTTAAATTTCAACTTTTTAAAAAGAAGCTATTTCTAGCAACACAGTGGGGAAAGTCACAAAGAATAGTTCAAAACCAGAAAGAAACTACTTAAAAACATTTAGCTTATTTACAAATATCCCAACCAAACTGGGGATTACGCTATACTGAAAAATACTCCTTCTGGCTTTACAACAAGCAAAATTAATTTCTATTTGGACCACTTCTACTTTAGTTTTTTTTCTTTTTTCACCTATCATCTGTTATATATTTGTAAAGAGGTCTAAGAAATTTGTTTACAGTCTAACTTAAGGATAATTCTTTATGGTGATTTACAAACTGAAGTCATTCATTAAAAAGTCAGTCTATCTGAAAATTACAGTGTAAATGAAAGCAACTTTTAGCTAATGGTTAGAAGAAAGTTTTGTATGATTTTTAAATTTTATGGGTTTTACACAGTGCTATGAACTCAGTGTGTGCCTAATAAATACATGTTAGATAAGGAGAGGGATGGCAAGAGAGAAGGTGAAGAAATCATAGCAAAAACTATCAAAACCACCACTTTTCTAAACTATCCATGTGCTAAAATGGAAACCACCACATTAGGGTCAGAAAGAATAATGGTCTTTAACTTCTATAAGAAGCATCAGAATGGTTAAATTACTGTTATAGGTTGAATTGTGTCCTCCCAAAGAAAGACATGCTGAATCCCTAAACGCCAGTACCTCAGAATGTGTCCTTATTTGGAAGCAGGGTTGTTGAAGATATAATTAGTTAAGATATAGTCATACTGGAGTAGGGTGGACCCTTAATCCAATATGACTGGAGTCCTTATGAGAAGCTGGCCATGTGAAGACACAGACAAGGAAACGCCACGTGATTGGAGCTATGCAGCTGTGAGCCAAAGAACGTCAAAAATTCCCAGCAAGCTACCAGAAGTCAGGAAGGGTCAGGGAAGGACTGGCTGTCCTACAGGTTTCAGAGGAGCGTTGTCTACCAACACCTTGACTTCAGACTTCTGGCCTCCAGGCTGTGAAACAATACATTTCTGTTGTTTTAAGCCACCCAGCTTGTGGTACTTTGTTAGGGCAGCTCTAGGAAACTAATCCAATCACTTTATTTCATTTTCTTTTACCATGTCAGTTTACATTTTTTAATTCATAAAATAAGGCATGTTTGTAGAGGGAATTCATAGAATCACATGTCTGGGAAGAAGGAAAAAATATCATTCAGTTTTGTCAGCCAAAAATACTAACATCTGATGCAGTTCCTCCCAATTTGTCCTTTCAATAGTTTTTAGCTTTTGTGAAGCTCCATATAATCTCATACCAACTTACAGTGATATTTTCAATTAGCACAATAACATACATTTCTATATTATTTCAAACTTTTGGTAAACATCCTTGAAATTTGTCAGTATGAGCAGTGTTGCCCAGATTATTTTTGGGCAACTCTATTTTATTATTCTACTGTTTTCATTTTTTTCAGTCATTCTCTTGGCTCTGACTCTAAGAAATTAAAAATGATCATCTCATCAATTCTTTCTACATTGTGCTGTGTGAGAAATACGAGGTAGGTTATTTAGTAAAAAACAGGCCATCAAATAGACCCTAATAGACCATGGTCATCCTTAAGACAGGAATTCTCAGATCTATGTATAAGAGGTAGTATGAGAGTGAAGCATTTGAATAATTAGTGAACCAGTTAGTGACTAGTTGGTCTCATGACACCAGGCTGTGACAGTATAGACTCTGGTAGAACCAGAATCTGGTTTCCTGATTCCCATGCCTGCATCATCTCCACTCAGTTCATGGCCATGATTTATAAATGAATTAAGTGTTGCTTGGTTTTGAGCTCAGCATAAGTCTATCTAACAGATATCTGTGTCATATGATCATAGAAATCTTCATTCTAAGTATACCTTAGCTTGTGATTTGCAAACTTCTTTCAGCCATGGAAATCTTATCTTCATAAACTGTTACTCATATTTCCCATTTATTAAACACAGAAAAGCAGAACCTGTGTGATGGCAGGGAGGGCCAGGCAAGAAGCTCAGCAGTCTTATTACCAACTCCCTAGCTCTTCTTTGGGATCCAGGCAGCCCCTGAACTGCCTCCAGGGAAACCTAGGCCTCAGGGGAACACCTGTTGTAAAAGAGAACACATCATCTAGTTTTTCATCCACTCTGTGTGTAAAATGGCTATGCAGAAAGGGAGTTTCTTAAGGTCTGTTGTGTGTAAAGAATTAAGTTATAAAAAACAGCTTTTCAATTTTTCCTAGGCCTAGTTCTCTCTTCTGAATGACTGTCTTGTTCCCAGTTCCTGGAAATTTCAAAATGGGTGGTGACATTTATAAGTTGGCTTATGTTGCGGCCATATCCAGAGCATTCCCTCTTCAATTCCTCTTGCCATCTATTGGGACCCCACTTCCTCTGCATTTTCTCCTCTCTTTATAACTGAAAAGCTAAATTGTGAATTCTAAAGATCATTTTTGTGTAGCATTTCTCCACAAGTACTATTATAAATCTGAATACATGAAGGCAGCTAATAATGGTAAGTTCGAATGTAATAAAAGAAGCAATTCTGTGAGAATAAGTGGTCTTTCCTTTTTGTGACTCTGAGTTGCATTTCTAGGAGCCATAAAGACTTTATGCTGATCCAGACACAGTTTCTTGTCCAGCTCTTCCTCTCCCCAACGTCAGGGTCCCCACTCCCAACTAACCTCATGGAGCTGCCTGTAGCCAAGAATTAGGACAAATCCAGGTGATCCATGTCAGTCATGGCTGGCCTCTTGATCTGGTCCTGATATTTTCTTTTTTTTTTTTTAAAGATTTTATTTATTTATTTGACAGAGATAGAGACAGCCAGGCGAGAGAGGGAACACAAGCAGGGGGAGTGGGACAGGAAGAAGCAGGCTCATAGCAGAGGAGCCTGATGTGGGGCTCGATCCTATAACGCTGGGATCACGCCCTGAACCGAAGGCAGACGCTTAACCGCTGTGCCACCCAGGCGCCCCTGGTCCTGATATTTTCTAAATTAGTTGGCCACTAAATACAAAATGTACATAGACAAGAAAATAAAGAAGACAATTATATTTATTCAAAAGAATAGGAAAGGCCTCAAATTTTCTAATTCATAAATATGGCATTTATAGCCCATAGTTTATTATTCGTAGGTCACTGCTTAATCTTTTATTATAGAGCGTATTTTAGAAGATTTTGAGAATGGAATCACTATAATCAACTGAGAACTGCTAATCAATAAGACTGGCCAACTTGCATATCACCAATGGAGACTTGTGGTTCATTCATTTTTAAAGGGATAAACTTGATTATGATTGAACTCCTCTTCAGTGGAGGTTCTGATGCATATTGGCCAGGATCTGATACATCATATTCAAACTCATGATCTCATTTCAGTTGTGAGATATTAAATAGCTGAGCTTAAGAGAGGCCATTGGTCTAGTCACTTCTTGAGATTTCACTGTACAGGCTTAGGACACAAATATGTGATCAAGTATAAATTAAAGTCTGTTATCTCTTCAGCTAGCAATTTCGTTGGCAGAGTCTGATTCCACTCACCCAACCATCTATCAAAACCAGACATACTCGACAACTATTTAACATCCCCATCCGGCTTCTCCCAACCACTTCCTATGGCTTGCATCTTGATTTCTAAAGCTAGGACTTCATTTTTGAGACCCCTTGAGGATTTTGTAGGTAAAGGACTTTTCACAGTGGAGCTTGATTGAAGCAATCCTTATATGCAAAACACAAATTTACAAAAAGGATAAGTTAAGAGGCGGTAATCCCCTTCATAAAACATTTCAAATAGGTTTTCTATAAAAAGCAAGTTTCTCTGCATTTAAAATACTGTTCTGCTTTTTTAAAATGTTTACTGAAAACTTTTCCATGAACACATGAAGTAAGAGGAATCTACATTTTCTTTTTCTAGCTAGCTAGGGACATCTAGCCCACTTGCCCAGAGTGAAAACCTGCTCGTAAACACACTCCTCATTCGCTCATCTCCATGTTTCACTTTTCCTTCTCTTTCACTTGGGCTTCCTGTAATCATCTCTTTAATAAACTATGTGCACCAAAGCTTTGTGTCAGGATCTCCTTTTGGTAGGTCTGAGCTAGATAACTTCCTCATCATAGAAGTACACCATCGACAGCCTTGGTAGTTAGGGTAGGATGTCTGTCTTGCCTCTGGTCTGCTTCTTCTTTTGTTGCCCCTTTGATCTTTTTCTGCATCCCACGCTTTCCAGCCTAGAGTGCACTAGAATATTTGCTTCCTTTTAATTCAACTGATATGCCAGTCAAAAAAGATTCTTAATCTCTCTACAAATGCTCAAAAATGGCTTTTTAAAGGGCTGAACTTTGCTGCCAAATCTACAACATCCACATGTTCCTTTAACTTCCGTTGCTCATATCAGTCTCTTTCTACTCTGGCTAAGAGAGATGAGCAGTTGTAGGGCTGAGGCCTGGGTTATATAAATGAGTCTCCAAGGTCCTAAGAAGATCTTTCAATCATTTAAATCAAACACCCTCATCTCACATGTTAGAAAACTGAGGGGCAGAGAGGGTAAGTGTTTGCTTAACGCCTTGTCCATCAGAGAAGAGGAACTCAGATCTCTGACTCCTAACCAAGGCTTTTCCCTTTCTGAGATTTTCCTAAACACATTCCACCATTGCTTCCTTTGCTTGACTCAGTTCCCTCTCTTTACCACTACTTCCATCATCTGTTTCCAGGTGACCTAAGTCCTCACTGACTCTGAGCCCTTAAATTACATTCATGGAGTCCCATTTCACAGATCTGCTACCTTCCTTGCCCTGCCTCACACTGAGGTTAAAAAGTGCTACCAATATTTTTGCAACAAAGAAAAAACTAGGAAATGAATGAAGTGATGTAGAGGGGGTTGTCACTGATGACTTCTTGCGTAATTGAGCTCCCCTTGGGATTTCTGTGACTGTGTGGGATAATTGCCGACTGGCCCATTGTACCCTGCGAAGATGCACATTTACATATCCCACAGCCAGCTGAACACACAAGCATCTAACCCGTCATCGGAGCTTTTGAAAGCCAAGGCTAGGCTGTCCCTTCCTTGACTTGACTGATAATCTGGCTTCTGTTTTTAACCTCCACATTACCCATGCCTCAGCTTGGTCTCCTGGTCCCACCCAACCTGTCTAGATTTATCTCTTGGGGTTCTCTGAATTAAGTCCTCTGGCCCAGTGCAGCCAGTTTCCTCATTTTCAACTTCATGTTCTTTGTCTAAGCAAGTTGTCTTTTCCTCCAGCTTAAAATGCCAAATTAGCATTTATTTTCCAAATTATTACCTTGATTCTTTTTGGGTGGGTTTGTGCTCTCAAATAGATTCTTTTGGACAAGGGCCATGGCTTAAGTCTACTTTCTGATATTATGTATTGCACATGACTTGCTATTGACTGAATGTTTCTGTCCCCCATGTGTTGAAACCCTAAGCCTCAGTGTGGCTGTATTTGGAGATGGGGCCTCTAAGGAAATAATTAAGGTTAAATCAATAAGATCATAAAGGTGGGGCCCTGATAGAATAGGGTAAGTGTCCTTAGAAGATGAGATACCATATGGATTTTTTTTTCCCCTCTCTCTGTGTATTAGCAGAGGAAAACCCATATGAGAACAATAGTGAGAAGGTGGCCATCTGAAAGCCAGGGAGATAGCTCTCACCAGAAACCAAATCAGCTGGAACATAGATCTTGGATTTTTAGCCTCCAGAACTGGGAGAAAATAAATCTCTATTATTTAAGCCACACAGTCTATGTATTTTGTTATCACAGCCTGAGCTAACATAGGGCTGTTGATTGAGAAAATGGTCCTTACCCTTGGATCTCAAGCCGAGTTACAAGATGGCCAGGTGTCACTGCTTCTGCATGAAAAGTTAACTAACTTCCCACAGAGTCCAAAACTAGACCTTCCTTTGTCACCACCATTCGCCAACTTGCATCCTTTCCTCTGTGCCTGACAGTATCCTCCCAAGTGTGAACAAAGCTCTGGGCCACAAGCAAATATGTTACTCCCTTGTCTACATCGACTCTGGCATCCTGTCAGATGCCAAGTCTTAAGAGAGTCTACTGGCCCAAGACTTGCATCTCTCCTTTCTCCAGGCCTTATTCCTCTGGCCTGTGCTCTTGAAATGGTCTCTTCATGGCTCTTTTAATGTCTAGTCTTCACCTTGTAGACAAAAGAGGAAACAGAGTCTCAGAATTAAACATTTTCAAGGTTGCACAATTGACAGAACTAAGTTCAAACCTGGTTCAGTTTTGCCTCAAATCTAGCAATGGACCTGTTTTCCATTCCACTGGACCTGTTTAGTGTTCTTTCTGTACAGCCAGAATTTATAATGTTCTGCCTTTAACTAGAGATACTTGTGAGACTGTCTTATACCCATTATCAAATTGTAAGCTCTTTGAGAGTAGCTGGCTTCATCTTCTTTATATCTTGGGCAACGGCTAAGTCAGTGCCTTGTGCTGGGTAAGGCACTTCAAGAAAAGGTCCTGAACTGAAAATAAGAAGTAACTGTCACAGTGGTGACATGGGCAAAAGCAGTTTAGGAGAGATTCAGAGAAAGTTTGTAGGAGAAAAAGAGTTGGTTTCTGAGTTGAGCTTGAGGTGATGGAGAATCTGGCTAGGCAGAGCAGGGGTGGTCTGAGTTGGGCCTCAATATCATGAGTGAACCTGTGGAGGGAGGTTGGCTTGGTGGGGGGAGGGCTGCATTTCTGCACTGGGTTCAGCTATGCACACCAAACTAGTCAATCAACTTTAAACATTGGTTTCTTAATGTGTAAAGTGGGAAAAATAAGAGTACCTACCATTTGGGGTTAATGGGAAGAATAATGAGATAATGTATATAAAGGACTTGGCACATTGTCTGGACCTAATATGTGTTAACTATTATTAATAAGAAATACTATTAAAATACTATTAGTAGTAATATAGTCTGAAATTTCACATGCTCACCAATCTAGCTGAGTAATTTACACCACAGATAAAGCCATGGCTGTGAATACATTAAAAAACAAAATCATACTACTAAATTCATAGCAACACATTGGTTACTGTGATTTTCCTAATCAAAGGATTCTAGGAGTCCTTTACAAGGGAGTCTCATAGTTGAAAATCTTGGAAACCACACCGTTGAGAGGCAGGAGAGTGCTACACATATTCTGGGTAAAAGAATAACCTGGCTGAATCAGAGTCTTGGATTTTCAGAGTAGGCTGACCTAGCGAGAATCCCTGTTCTACTTCCACGCTGTGCTTTTAAGGAATTTAGGCACATTCCTTATCTTCCAGTACTTTGGTTTCCTTATCCTTAAAATGTGGATGCTAAAAAACAAAGGTACAAGACAGGTTAAATTCGGTTCTGTACATAAAGCAAGAACTGGTAGATGATGATGAGGGTGATGTTTGTGAAGCCTAATTGTGAAGGGCCTTAGATTTTCATCCTATAAGGCTCTTGTTCTCCAAGTGTGATCCCTGTAACAGCAACGTTAGCATCCTCGGACAACTTGTTAGAAATGCAGATTCTCAGGCCTATCGCAGACCCGGGGAACTCTGGAGGTGGGGTCAGCAATCAGTGCTTTTACAATCCCTCCTGGTGATTCTGATGCACTTCGGTTTGAGAACCTGCTGTGAGGTAATAGGGAGCCATTTAAAGTTTTTGTACAGTGTTGTGATGTGATAAAAATGACTGTTGTGCACAGACAATACATTCCTGTTTAACAGAATCAAATTACCTAACTACCGACAAGCTTCCAAAGTTGCTGGTAGAAGACTGTTCATTGATCCTTAACGATCTCAAGGCACAAAACGGGGGCTTAGCACTTAAGGCTGCAAACAGTGCTCACCTACTGAGTGAGGTAGCGCAAGGCGATTAGAGGTGGTGTTTTGGGTACTGTTTCCACCGAAAGCCTTGGGACCGGCGGCCAGGTGATGCTCACCGAATTCCGCACCTCCAAGCCTGTCACAAACGTAGCCTGCAAGATAGGAAAAGAAAACCGTGTGGGGAAACCGGAAATGAGGGTCTTAGGGATATAGAATCTGGTGGTGGGGGAAGGGGATGGGATACGCGGGGGTGAGGAGAAACGGAGGCCCCTTGTCCCTGAGGGTGGCTACACCCCCGTCCGCGTCCCTTTAGAGCCCGGGCGCGGCCGGCTGGCGGGGGGACACGCAGCCCCTCCCGGAGACAAGGGTCTCTCCGCCTCCGTGCGTTTGCGGCCAGGTCCAGGTCACTTCTGCTCCCTTTATTGTTAGTGCGAGATGGGGCGTTTCCTCACCCTCGGCACCCCACCGGGGACGTCCCGGGCCGTCTCATCCCTACTCTGGCCCTTTCCGCAAGCGCCCCGCCGGCCGGCCGCTGCCTCCCGGCCGCGGTTCACGATGCCCGCCGGCCGGCCATTGTTCGGGCCCCACCCCTGCTGAATATTCACGCCGCGCGGGCAGCTCGCCCCGCGCCCTTCCCAGCGGGGCTCGGGCTGGGAGTGCGTTTCCGCTCGTTTTTCCTGTCGGGGAAGGAGAGGGGGAGCTGTTTTCTCTCTCCTCAGAATATATTTTCGGTGTCCCGTTTCTCCTCCTCCCTCGCCGCCAAAAAAAAAAAAAAAAAAAAAAAAAAAAAAAAAAAAAAAAAAAAAAAAAAAAAAAAAAAAAAAAAAAAAAAAAACAAAAAAGACCA
>NC_048221.1:65204375-65242688 GCF_002007445.2 Ailuropoda melanoleuca | reverse complement strand
GAGCGCGACCCTCCACCGACGACCCCACCCCGCCGCGCCCCGCGCCCCTCGCGCCCCGGGCGCGGCCCTCGGGCGCTGGGGGACCGCGCGGGGCGAAGCCCGCCCGGTTTGCAATCGCCCTTTCTCTCCAACTGCTCCGCTTTATTTATTCATTGTTGTGCTGCTTTTAAATTCTAACCCCTCCCCTCTTTTCTAGGATCCTGCTGGGATTTTTGAGCTGGTGGAAGTGGTTGGAAATGGCACCTATGGACAAGTCTATAAGGTCGGTGCGAGGCGCCGTCTTTGTTTCCCGTGGCACGTTGAAACTTCTTGTTGGGGGACGAGGACATGGGTGATAAACACGCTGCTGACTGGAGGCCACGCCACTTGGCCAAAGTTGGGAAAGGGGTTTTGCCTTGCGGTCCCTCTGTTTTTAAACAGGGGTTTATATTCAGGCTGGCCTTAAAAGACCTCACTCATTTCCTGGCTTTGAGATAAGGAAATAAGCTACGCTCTTAGGCATGCACTTTTCTTCAGTAAAATGGGAAAACATTTTTTCATAAGGCAATCCTAATTCTTTCGTTTTCCCCAATTCCGGCCCTCTGAGTTTATGTGTGTGAATTAAAATTCAGTATAGGCAGGCTTGGCCTATGATCATCCTAAACCATTGCCTTGGCCTTGAAAATTTTCATCGTGTTGCCTCGTTTTAATGTTTGCCAAGTGCTCAAGGTGAGGAGTTTGGTGTTACCTGGGACTGCTTCTTAACTCTATCATATATGCTGCTGATGGATACATACGTATTTTGGGGAAGCAGGGAGGGGTGTGTGTTTGGGCACCAGGAGCAGGAAGAATTACAGCATGAGGATTATAAAATCTGAATTCCAGGAATAACCTGTTTGACAGGTGTGTAATTGAAACAGAGATGAGGGAGAGTGAGGAGTCAAGAGGATGCCCAGATTTCACACCCACCCCAGGCCTGTCTCTCTCTCTTTTTTTTAACACCCGCCCCCCAACGGTAAATGAAACTCACAAATCTGGAGACTATGAGTCTGCTCTGAGTAGCTGACACCTGATGTGACTAACAGTAGTGCTGTTCATTTTATTCAGAGCACATTCTAGAGCTTCTGAAAGAGCCGTAGGTAGGTAATGGAGGCTTAGGCCTTGAAGATTTGAAACAGAATGTTAAATTTCCCCTGTCCTGATTTACTTCTTATTGCTAAATGTTTTCTAAAAGTAATCTGCGCTGAGGGTGTTTTCTGGCTATTAGAGTGGATACAAGGGGCTAGAAAAAAAGTATCTTAAGAAGCAGGGCTTTGTGGTTCACCATGAAGAATTGTCATTGTCTCATTAAAAATGGAGGGAGGGGGTTGGAAGCTGACTGTAGACATTTTCTTAGGCCAAATTAAGTGTGGATCCTATTGTCTCTTTTATGCCTTATGAATAAGGTTTATCTATCCCTTGAATGCCTCGCCCCTGCCCCAACTTCCCCTGGCCTGGGCTGGGTACCCCCGGACCGTGTACCGGCCTGTGGTCTGAACTTGAGTCAGTATTCTTAGGTGATCTCAAGTAAATTAGCATGTGTTTTGTTGGTTAACTGTTGGGGCTGGGGCCAGATTTTTGAATTTGAAAGGAAGCCCTGTTAACTCAGCCTGCTGGGCTCAACCGAATTTGGAAGCCTTTGGAAAATTTTGGAGAAGATTGTGTTGCAACTCACTGAGTGGCCTGGTAACTGGCTCTAAGACATTCTCCCCAGCCCCGGTATTTGTTTAAGCCCCAGTCAGTTTTTTTTCTAACCCAGCTTTTCTGGCCAAATCCAAGTGGTGAGTGTACTCTTCCAAGTGAGTTAGCCAAAGCTTGTTTTGACCTGGTTACACAGTAGTTGGATTGTTTGTGTCTTCCTCGGTCAGCATGGATGGATATGAAGAGTAGTGAAGTGAAGTAGAAGCCAACAGTCCGTTTTTAAACCATAAAAAAGGATGAAACCTGAATGTGTATTATGTGACTTTAAGAGGTGGGAGTTCTTTATGGTAACAGTTTAGTCAGGTTCATTGTTAAAATTTTTCCCCCTCTTCTTTTCCTTTGGTTCCATCCCCTCCTTCCCCCCCAAGCTTTTGAAATAGATTTGCTGAGCGGTGCAGTTGGGAAGCATTTGGGATACTGGCGGTGACACAGCTCTCTGACTACAAAGTCTGTACAGTTGAGAAGAAATTCTCAAATTATGCAAACCTAACAAATTAAGAAATCTGTGCAAAAGTGGCATACAAACACAAAATAGTGCCTGAGATTTTGCTCACCAGCAGTTCTATTTTATTCTGGAAGATTTCAAGCGTACACAAGGAGAGAGAGAGATCACCCCATTTAACAGTTAATCAGCAGATGACTGATCTGGTTTCATCTATAGTCTTCATTAGTATTTTAAGGTTAAAGCCTAGATAACATTTCACCCATAAATACCTAAGTATGTATCGTTTTTGTTTTTCAGATAATCACAATGCCATTCTGACACCTAAAAAGTTAATTCCATAGTATTAAATATTCAGTCTTAAGGTTTTCCTGATTTTTCATAGATGTTTTCTTACATCACAATATTTGTGATACTGGGAAGTTCAGTCTTGGTAGAAATAGGCGAAGCTGTTAACATCTCCATTTGCATCTCTGTTTCAATGTCTAATTTCTAGAATGATTTATATTATGCAGAGGAGTTTATTTGGGATTTGTTGGCATGATTTGCATGTGGTGCTTTTGGGATTAGATTATTAACGCTAGTATTTATTATTAAACATCTAGTGTGAATAGCATCTGAGTTGGGAAAATATTTGTGATGACGTGTTGTTTATAGAGAAGTTTTTTTCTTAACATGACTTCAGGTAAAAGACTTTTAAGCTGAACAACCTGTAGCCCTAATTTGTTTCATTGCTAGATCTTCTATTTTCTGTTTTTTTCTGTGAGCTTTTTATTTTTTAGTGATTGTGCTTTCTTATTTTGAGAAGGCTGTATTTATGTGAGGCGAATGAGTAAAAACAGGGAGTTTCCTGGATTTTGCTGTTTTATGAAAGTGGCTTTTTTGGGGGGTGGTTTATAATTTTCTCTATCTGTGACAAAATTGGTAAATAGTTTGGGTATAGTTAAACAGCATATAACTATCTTTAAAGAAAAGAGTTGAAACAGAGTAGAGTATGTTCTATTTAGAGAAATGTATTTTTTGCATTAGGTTTCTAAGGGATCACTGGGAAGGATACTCATAAATTGAAATTTAAGAAAAATACTGTGAATTTCAGTTTACAGGGTTTCATTCAGACTACCATCTATTTATAAAAAAGTGTTTAGAAGATGATCTTGTGCATGTTAAGTAAATCTAGTGAATATTAATTATTTTCATCAAAGGGGGCCAGTGACTGAAAAACAAAACCAGAAAAAATAAGGTTTTTGTGTTATATTGAGTTTTATTATTTTTAATATTTATTTTACCTTTTTTGCTTTTTCCTTGGGGTTATGATTACCCTGCTATTTTCTATTTTGTGAGCATACAATGACTAGTGTTCCAAATGTCTTGACTAGGAGAAGGAAAATCCTACATCTGGAAAGGTACTGCAGGTAGTGAGAGGGGAAGTTAGGGAGTTTAGAATCCAGCAGGTGCAATGTCTAGGGTTAGGGCTTGCTCACAGGAAGGATGGCAGCCTTTTTGGAGGATTGAGCATCTTGACCCTGTCTGACCCTTTCTTTGGAGGAAAGGTAGGCTGTAAACCTTGGAAGATGAGGAGGAGAGTATTCTGGGCCCGAAGATGGTAAGCAGAAGCAACAGTGAGAGTTTGCTGCTGTTTAGGGCATGGTGCTAAGGCTGTCCCCCTCATTTACTGAAGAAAGGGGAGGGGTGTGGTGACAGAAGGACTGAGTGTGACCTCTTTGGGAATGACAGGAGGTTTAGGGAGTAGTGGGCATCTGAGGAGAGATTATTTGCTCATGAGTTAAGGAGGGATGTCATTCTATGAGTATTGAGGGGTCATTGAAAATTTTGTTGGGTTTGGAGACCCCTGGGAGTAAGAAACCTGATCAGATGATGTTTGGGGAAGGAGCAGGTAAGATGGTTGGCCTAGGACAATGGTCCAGAAGAGAGGAGGTAAAGGCCGGGGCAGGGCAGTAGCAGTGGCAGTAGAGAGGAAGAGTGTTGGGCTAGATTCTTGGACATTCTTCCTTGCTGAGGTCAACCTGCTAAATTCAGTCATTCTCTGCAAGCTTTGGTGTGGCCCTTTAAATGGGTACACTGTTTGCCCACTGGATTAGGAGGAGCCTTGGGATCTGTGAAAGTGCTAAAATTACTTTCGATTACTCAGCAGTAAAGTTCTGTATAAATTGTGTGTCTTTTAAAAATCGTTAGTCTAACATTTTTGATCAAACACTTAAACTTTTGTGAGGGGTCTCTCTAAATGTTATCCCTTAAGTGTAGCATCTCTTTTTCTTGACTGTAGGTAAAGACATCCAGTGGGGCAAAATGAATTTTGAGGAACTTAATGTTTTCATTACAAGGAGGCTCGAATTGCCACTGAGTGGCATGTACAGACTTGTTCTGAGACATAGGGCTCTTTCATGCTAGAAGAATTCTGGACTTGGGTAAGGTGGGAGGAAGCCAATCCCATTGAACACGTATTGGTGTGTAGCTCTCCTAAAAGATATCAGCCCCAAATTTCCAAAACTTCAGTTAAATAAAATCACAAAATAAAAGCCTAACAGAAAATCCAACCACCAGATAAAATCCTACTCATGGTGGTTTTAAAATTTCTTATTGCTTGAAACTTTCTAATAAATAAATGTTCATTTGCGTAGCTGCAAACTTGTAGTTTTGCCTTTTTTTCTTAGCCAGTTTTGGGTATATGTATATTTCTACATATTGAGATAATCCAAAAGTATTATCTGGGGGCACTTCTGGTGCACTGTGTGTGTTTGTGGATTTTGTGGACTGATACTAGCAGGGCAAAGACTTTGAAGTAATACATCCTACTTTTGAAATAATGCATCCCTGAACAGGTGTGTTAATAAGCCAAGGAATAATCATCTGAGGAGTTTCATTCCCAGGGAACTAAAAATATTGTAAACTGAAGATGGATGCTTTGACATGAATTTCATCCATGGTCTTTTATTTTGTTTCTTTGCTTTATTAGTAAATACTTGATCATCTGGTCATGAACAGCTGCTTAAGCCAAGAGATTGCCTACTCTGAGGGCATCAGATGTTTTCCATCTCTTGAGCTGTTTTAAGTTTATGATGCCTGTGCTTCCTATCATTAGTATCAGTGCTTTCATTTTTCTATATCCCATCATTTTAAAAAATTGGTAGACAGCAATAGAATATTAAATAACTGCACAGGTGTACTGCTTTCAGACCCAGTTTGTCCAGACACTGAAGCACAGCTGTAGACCAGAGGGCAGCCCTAATATGTGATAACCTGGAAGGCTCACTCCCCATCTTATATATGGGTCTGTTATGAACATTCTACACAAGTGCAGACCCCATGACAGTTGACTGTATTTGAGGCAAGGGCTTATTCCACAGTAAGTTCTTAAAATCAAACAGTACTTACTGAGAATTTCTGATAATCTTAAGGGTTGAAACAATTTTATGTCACCGTCTTACCTTGTGAAATCAGTGCTTTAAAAACTTTCACAGATAGTGATCGCAGATCATCTGATTAACTACTTGCAAGTAATTGCTTTGAATAGTTACTACAAACAGATTTTTCATGAATTCAAGTTGGTTTCTTACAATACTAGAGTGAATTGCCAGTGTTAAGGTATTAAAATATATTTAGGGGCGCCTGGGTGGCACAGCGGTTGGGCTTCTGCCTTCGGCTTAGGGCGTGATCCCGGCGTTACAGGATCGAGCCCCACATCAGGCTCCTCTGCTATGAGCCTGCTTCTTCCTCTCCCACTCCCCCTGCTTGTGTTCCCTCTTTTGCTGGCTGTCTCTGTCGAATAAATAAATAAAAAATCTTTAAAAAATATATATATATTTAATATTTAATTTGGGACCAATTTATGATCAGGGTAGAGATTTCCAAGTGCTTATTTAGCTTTTGGAAGATTTGGTTGGCAGTTATTTTGCTCTCATAACATGATAACACCAGAGTTGAGTCAACATAAATATTTTGGACATAGGGAGGGATGGCTAGGAGAAGAACAGAGAAGGCCAGGTGATGTATTGCCAGTGGCCAGTGTGGCAGCCATATGCTCTTATGTTTTATAGTGCTATATGACTGTTCACTGGACAGAATATGATATTCTGTTAGGAGGCTGGTTCAGTAATAAAAGTCTGCTGGCATTATTCAGAAGAGAAGTGATGTGGGAGGCCCTGAGTTCGGAGGCAGTTTTTTCTATGAGAGTTTCAAAAAAAAAGGACAGATAAGTTTTAGGACTTTTGGAAACCCTGACATCTCTGTGGCATTATGAGGAGCTCAGAACTAAGTTGGGGAGACAAGATGCAGGACGATTAACCATTTAGGGCTGGTCTCATGCCACTTCGGCTCTCACTGTGCTCTTACCCAAGTGGGCCCTCGGCACTGTTCTGCATGTTGGGTGTATACATACAGTGGTGAACGAAACAGGCAGTTTGCTTACACTCAAGGAACTCAGGAAGGACAGGGGGATGGACATAAAATGCCAAGCATGTAATATCCACTGTAAATCCAGTAATGTCTCTTGTCTCCCCAGGTCCTCTGCCCAGCATACTTGCATTTAGACATAGCACACACACTAGCGCATGAATTGGCTCAGACTTCAAGTGCACTTTTTCAGCCTCTGAGGGTTTCTTTGTCCTGTAAAATTCAGTACAAACAAATGACTAGAAAAGTGAAAGAAGAAAGTAGACACACAAAATACCAGCCTAGGTCTTTTTTTTATTAGAATGAAAAACCATAATGTTACATTGTTAAATTGCTATAAAAGTTTTTACAGTTTTTCTCAGTTTCTGAAATGATCTCCTTGTGTACCCTAGTCAGCATACCACACTTTGAGGAGCACTGAACTGGCAGGATTGATTCTGTGCTCAGGGCTCTTCATGAGCCTTTGGGTTGATATGTTGCATCAGCAAGCTGGAGAATTGGGGCCATTGTCCAAGCCTAGCAGGTGTTCTCCCATCCTGGAGAAGTAGGGAGCCCAGAGCACATGCTGCCCACAGCTTGGTGCTTAATTTGCCTTTGTGCCCTGGGGCATTGTAACTGTCTCAGATAGGGCCTGATGCTGACAATTGTCCTATTAAATTTAAATAATGAAAAAAAACCCCACACTTTTGCATTATGACTTAAAAAGTTTCTTTTCATTTTATGATAAATAGGGCTTTAAGAACATATCAAAGTTATGAATGCATATGGTTGTAGCCAAATGATACTGAAATTCTCCTATTAGGCCTTGGAGTTTTCCTATTCCCAGGAGGGCATCTATTTTCAGTTTTTGGTTGCCATCACTGAAATTTACTTCCGTATTTTTAAATTCTGTGCTCATGTGGCTATTTGTTGATTTATCAGTTTTATGCGTTTGTTGACTTCTTGTAATAGTAGTTACAGTTGTTGAACTACGGTTTTTGAACTTCTGCAGTAGTCGAAGATTAGCTCTTAAACTCACCTCCTCCCTTAAATGGGTACGTATATCATAATTTTGGGTTAAGATGATAATTGTTTATATTATCGTGACTGTGTAAATACCATTTATCTCTGAGCCACACAGTCTAATATGATTATATTTCCTTTTTTAAACATCCCTTCCCCCTTACATTGACATTTTCATTTCCTTAGTTTTCTGTATACCTGTGATTACTTTCTCTCCCAAATGCCCTGAAACGTACCTAAAACGCCCAGCAAAGTTAAGCCTTTAGCAACAGTTTTTCCAAATGCTTAAATACGTGAGATGATTTTTTAGATAACCTATTGATTCCACTTTTTTTTTTCCTCCCAGGAGGTACCTCAGAGCTGGCCAGGTATGGTTGCCCCTTAGACCTGCTGGTACATAACTGTTCCCTTGGATCATTTCTGTTTCCTGGATATGATAGTCTTCTTTTTGGATTTGCTACCTTATTTACTGAAGCGCATCCTGTAGTAGCTTTGTAAGAAAGGGTGGATGGCATGTAAAGGTTTGAAGCCCTTTGGATGGCCGAAAATGTCTTTTTCTTTTGCAATGGATTTTTATGTAATTTGGTAGAAAATATTCTAGGTTAAAGACCTATTTTTCCCTTGGGATTTTAAGACATTGCTCTTTTGTTTGAGTATGATCTGTTTTAAACTTCTTTAGAGAAGCTTTTAGCATTTTCTGTTTATTCCTGATGTTCTTAGATTTTATCTAAGATTTATCTTAGATTTTATCCCCTTTATGTCTTTATTCTTTATTTACCTTACAGTCATTTTCATTGGAATTAACCCTCGTGACTTGAGATCAGTCCAGTGGATTAGAAGTTAACTAGTTATTTTATCTTTGATTTTAAACTTATCTTTGATTTTAAACCTACATTTTACTCAGGTATTTGCTGCTTTTCGTCCAGAACAACAACAACAGCAACAACAATATTGAGAATGGTGCCTTAGTGCATGACCTCTGGACTGATACTTAATTTGGGAGATGCCAGCCCAGAGAGATGATGATGAGGAGGGAAAGTGAGGCAAGGTGCAGAGCAGTGCACTGTTATCATGAGGCTTGCTGCCTGCTGCTGCTTTGAATAAGCCTTGAAGAGAGATAGGAGTTTGCTCAATGGGTTTGTTGAGGTTTTTTTTTTTTTTTGACAGCTTTCTTGAGGTACATTTTAATGTATCATGAAATTCACCCATTTCAAGCTTACATTTCAGTGATTTTTAGTAAGTTTGCCTAGTGGTGCAACCATTACCACAGGTCAGTATTAGGATATTTTCATACCCTGGCAGGATCCCTCAAACGCATTTACAGTTAATCCCTATTCCAGCCCAGAGCCCCAGACAACCACTTATCTATTTTCTGCCTCTATAAATTTGCCTTTTTTGAACATTTCATATAAATGGAATCATACAGTGCATAGTCTCTGGCATCTGTTTACTTTTTTTTACTTTGCATAATGCTTTTGAGGTTCATCCACACTGCTTAGTATGGTTTTTGTTTCTTTTTATTTCTGAATAGTTTTCCATTGTATGGATAATGCTGTGTTTTGTTTATCTGTTTACCAGTTGATGGACATTGTTGGGGTTTCTAGTTTCTGGCTGTTTTGAGTAATGCATTCAGTAGGTGTTTTGGCCTGGCACTCTGGACTTGTTCAGAAGAGCTATGCAATGGGATTGCACCTTGGAGCCTTATGTAGAATGGGATGGGATTTACCTGCCTTGTCTTCTCATTTCTCAGCAGTACAGCCTAACACCTCCTATGATCCTATGTGTCTGTCTGCTTCCCTGGAAGCCTGTACCTTTCCCATTCTCATTATTAGTCATCCCTGGGTTTAAGTCATTTCTTTAAACATGAGTACAGTTTCTTATCTCTGTAAAGACAAACTGTTCACTATCAGTGAGGTCATTGGTAACAAGAACCAGGCTAAACCAGTTTTTCCTTCTCACTATTTTTTGGGGGGATTCCAGTGTGCAATTGCCAGCCCATTTGCCATGTGATGTTCATGACAGGAGTGTTCTTTTATCCTGGGCAGAAGCTATTGACTTACCATGATTTAAAAAACAAAACAAAACAGGATCTATTATCTTTGGTCAGAGGATGTGTACCAAGTTAAATATAAGTGATTTGTTATGTTATATGGGGAAATATGAGTAATCATGTGATTTACTTCAAGTGTACCTTTTAGAGTATTTTTCTCATCTTTCTAAATATTTTTATGATATCTTTTATTAGGGATTTATGCATTAAAATAAAATTAATTAGGGGTACCTGGGTGGCTCAGACACTTAAGTGGCTGCCTTTGGCTCAGGTCGTGATCCCAGGGTCCTGGGATGAAGTCCCACATCAGGCTCCCTGCTCAGTGGGAAGTCTGCTTCTGCCTCTCCCTAAGCTCATGCTCTCTCTGTCTTGCTCTCAAATAAATAAAATCTTAAAAAAAAAGTTTAAAATAAAATTAATTAAGTTTAATAATGTATACTTTTTGGAAATTCTTGTGCTTAGAGCTTTCATTCTTACCTGCTTATGATAGCAACAGAATACTGTTGACTACCAGACCCTTCCCCCCACTCCCATCAGGTTTTCTGAGACTCTGTCTTTGTAACTGCTGTGTAGTTTTATGATTATTCTGCTTTGAGATCTCAGGTCAAAGACTGAAGATTACCTGAGTTAGGGCTGTACATCCCAGGGACATACAGTTTATTTTTAGGGATCCCAGGTTAGGCACTGAGTATTGCCAGAGGTTGAGGATGTGCATTCAGGTGACGCACAATTCATTGGATGTATTCATTCACCTGTTAGGGCATGCCTTAATTCCAGAGTCTTCCCTCTTTGAACTTCGCATATTAGAACATTTCTCTTCTCTCTATGTACATCAGTCTTTCATCCATTCTTGTTGCTCCTTCCCTTAATTCACAGGGAAACCTTGTGCGTGTTTACTTTTTACCCTCCAGTGATTTGAGGGCTCAGTACCTGTTTTGTGTTTCATTGCCAGTAGATAATTTAGAGCCTGCTCTGCGAGGCGTGATTCCTTTCAATCATTTATTACTAAAGTACTTAACCCGTACAGGGTATGTGCCAGGCACCATGCGGTGCTTGCTCACTGGTGACAATGAACAAGGAGAGCAGTTAGTCAGCTTATGTTCTTGTGGTGCACATAGCAAGCAAGCAGTTTTAAGAAGATGATATTGCAGATGGGGAAGAGCAGGGCCTATGGGAGTGTATAGCTAAGCTGGATCTGCTAAAGTAGATGTGGTTATATATACAATGAAGCTTTATGATTTAAATTCAGATTCTCTGGGTGAGGCATAGATGGGTGAGGAGCAAAGAAACAGTGGGCTTGTTTTGCTGTGGAGCTGATGACTCATCATCTTGGTTAATAGAACTTTGAATAAAGATTGGAAGGGGTGTGTTCCATTGATTATGGTAATTGCTGGCCCCTTTTAGTTTGCCTTGAGCCATCTGCCTCTTGGGAGGCCTTGCATCCTAAGTCTGCTGCTGTTTTTGTTTTTCACTACTGTTTTGCATCTCCTGTATCAGTTAGGGGTTATCAGCTATCTATTTAGTACCTTTAACACCCCGCATAAGAGAGGTAGGGTGGTGAAGGAGCTTTCATCGGGCCTCTCAGAGTATCCTGTGAGCAGCATCTGGAATAATATCTGGACTATTTGGTGAATGGATGGCCCAGAGTAGGCCACATTGTGCCCTACACTATACACATGGGAGAGACTACTTTATTCAGCTGCTGGTCCCCTTGATCTTAGGGCTGCAAGCAAATTCTGGAAAATAGGAACAATGATGTGCAGCTTTGTCATATTCAAATAGTTTTAAGCAAGTTTCTAGAGTTCAGGTTATACAAAGAAATGATTTAAAAGATGAAGTTTTGCATTTCTTTTCAGGTGTTATGTATTTGCTTTTTGATAATATAGATAAAAAATAATTTTCTTTTCCAGAGCCTCCTGAATAAAATGATTTTGTGGGCTTTTTTTGAAAATAATTTAACATCAAGTGAAATATTTCTAACCATTCCCTAACCATACTGGAAAAAAGGACTTTTTAATTACTGATGCTGTCAAGGTGTGAAATTCTTTTTATTTTCTTCAAGCAAGGCCTCTGTCAGTCATCAACCCCAAGATTGAATTAGACATTTTATTAGTTTCCTATTCAGTTAGCTGAAAATATATATTCCCTTTTTTACTTACTATATGAAAAGTGTGATTTAAAATCATAAATATGTAATTTTTTCCCCTGAACTTTAATTTTATTCTCTGTTTCATTTCTTTCTGGCTCTCAGTACTGAGGACTTGGTCTCATTGGTAGCTTGTCTTTTTTACTTTTTGCTGCTTTCTTTTGGAGTAATTGAGCGTTTTTATGATTCCATTTTCTGGTTTATTAGCTATAACTTCTATTTGGTTGCTTTATAAGTTTATCGTACACACCTTTCACCTATCACAGTTTACCTTCAGGTGAGGTACTTTATGTATAATGTACGAACATTAGAGTAGTATCACTTTCATTCTCCTTCCTGGCATTATAATATTTTTTGTTATACATTTTATTTCTATATATAAGTCTTAAAATATGTTGGTGTTATTTTTGTTTAAACAGTCAGCTATCTTTTAAAAAGATATAAAGAGTAAGAATAAAACCCTTATACTTGTACCCATGTGTTTAGCATTTCTAGTACTTTACATTCCTTGCGTAGATCCATATTTCTCTCTCGTACCATTTTCCTCCTGTGTGGAGAACTTTATTTTTTTATTTTTATTTATTTTATTTTTTTGTCGTACAGGTCTTTTGGTGATGAATTCTTTCAGGTTTGTACGTCTGAAAACTTTTTTTGAGCCTTCATTTTTTTTTTTTTAAAGATTTTATTTATTTATTCGACAGAGATAGATACAGCCAGCGAGAGAGGGAACACAAGCAGGGGGAGTGGGAGAGGAAGAAGCAGGCCCATAGCAGAGGAGCCTGACGTGGGGCTCGATCCCATAACGCCGGGATCACGCCCTGAGCCGAAGGCAGACGCTCAACCGCTGTGCCACCCAGGTGCCCCTGAGCCTTCATTTTTGGAAGATATTTTTGCTCTATATAGGATTCTAGGTTTCTGGTTTGGTTTTTTTTTTTTTTTTTGGTCTTTCAGTATTTTTGAGATATTACTCCATAGTCGTCTTACTTGCATTGTATCTGTTGAGAAATCTGCTGTCCCTGTTATGTTCGTGTGTGTGTGTGTGTGTGTGTGTGTCTGTGTCTGTGTGTCATTTTTTTCTGATTTTTAAGATTTTCCCTTTACGCCTGGTTTTGAGCAGTTTGATTGTGATGTGTCTTGGTGTACTTTCTTCACATTTCTTGTGGCTGTGGTTTGTGAATTTCTTGGTTTGGAGGTTTCATCAAATTTGGAAAATCCTTGGCTAGTATTTCTTCTGTTTTGTTTTGTTTTGTTTTGTTTTCCATCTCCCTTCTCTCTTCTTAGGCTTGGGAACTCCCATTACATGTTTACAAATCCACTGGAAGTTGTTTCACAGCTCACTGATGTATTTTCTTTTTTCCTTTTTGGGCTTCATTTTGGCTAGTTTCTTCTGCTGTGCTGTTAAGTTTTCTTTGATTCTGCCATTAACCCCATCCAGTGTATTTTTCATCTCAGATATTGTATTTTTCATCTTGAGAAGATTTGGGTCTTTAAAAAATATTTTCTAGGTCTCAACTTTTCAAACATATACCTCTTTTAATGTCCTTTTCTGTAATTCTAATATCTGTGTCAGTATTGAATTAGTTTCAGTAGGTTTTTCTCATTTTGGATATGTGTTTCTGTCTGGTAATCTTTGAGCGGGTGCCGGACATTATAAATTTTACTTTGTTGGTTGCTGGTATTTTTGTATTCCTATAAAGTATCCTTGAGCTCTTGTCTGGGGGTGCATTTAACTTGTATGGAAATAATTTGATCCTCTTGTGTCTTTTATGATTTTTTGAGGAGCTCTGGAGCAGTGGTCAGTCTAGCTCTAATTATGCCCCACTGCTTAGGCAAGACCTTTCTGATACTCTGCTTAATTCCCCCATGATATATGAGTTTTTCCATTTGTTTGGTGGGACAGGTACTTTTCCCATCGCTGGGCGAGTACCTGCATTGTTCCCTTCTAATCCTTTTGGATAGTTTTGTTTTTTTGTTTTTTCCCCTCCCAGCCTTGGATAGTTTTCTTAAGATCAGCTTGAGTTGATCATAACTTGGCTGAATATGTTGGGATCCCTCTGTAGAGCTTGGGAGTTCTCTCTCTCTCTCTCTCTCTTTTTTTTTTTTTGGTGTGAATCTCATCTCTGGTACCCTCACCTGGAACTCTAGGTATCTTAGTCTGCCTAGACTCTATGCTCATTCTCAACTAAGGTAGTCTGCTGGGCTCTGCTTGGGTTTCCTCTTCTTGTGCCATGCCCTAAAACTTTATAAAAGGAGTAAGGCCAGGCAGTCCTATGGCTCACCTCATTTGTTTCCTATCAGGGATCACTATCCTTCATTGCTTCATGTCTAGTCTCTTGAAAACCAAAATTTTCAAGTATTTTGTATGGGTTTGTTTTGGTTGTTTTCAATAGAAAGGTAGTTCCATCTTGTTAACTCCATCTTGGCCAGAAGTGGAAGTCCAGTGATAGGTCTAGTCTGTCTCTCTATTCACTATTCATTCCTTATGAGACATCAGCAACATGGCAAACTGTGGAAACAACTCTTCTCCCTTTTCTGATAGGTGTAGTGGGACATAGGAGGGGAACAACATTGAACATTGGGTTTTATTTTATTTACTTTTTTTTTTAAAGGTTTTATTTATTTATTTGACAGAGAGAGAGAGACAGTCAGCGAGAGAGGGAACACAAGCAGGGGGAGTGGGAGAGGAATAAGCAGGCTCCCAGCGGAGCATGCAGCCTGACGCAGGACTCGATCCCAGGACCCTGGGATCACGCCCTGAGCCAAAGGCAGATGCTTAACTACTGAGCCACCCAGGTGCCCCTGAACATTGGATTTTAGAAACAACATTTAAAAAAAAAGTTTGAGATACAGTTCACATACCATTTAATCCACCCATTTAAAGTGTACAGTTCAGTAGCTTTTAGCATATTCACAGAGTTGTGCAGTCATAGCCACATTTTAGAACACCTTCATCGCTATAAGAAGAAACCCATTACTACAATCCTCCTATGACTACCTCTCTCACTTCCCTAACGCCATAGGTTATTACCACTAATTATTTTCTGTCTTTATGGATTTAGTTATTTTAGACATTTCACATAAATGGAAAGAAAACAGTATGCGTTTTGTGACTGGCTTAATTCATTTACCATGTTTTCAAGGTTCATCTGTGTTGTATGCATTGGTACTTCATTTCTTTTTATTGCAGAGTAGTATTCCATTGTATAGATATACCACATTTTATCTCTTAATCAGTTGGTAGGCATGTGGTTTGTTTTTAGTTTTAGGCTTTTAGGAATAATGCTGCTATATGAACCTTTTTATACAAGTTTCTGTGTAGACTGTTTTTATTTCCTTTGGGATATATATCTGGGAGTGGAATTACTTGGTCCTGTGAACTCTAACCTTTAGAGGACCTGCTGGACTATTTACCAAAGCAGCTGTAATATTTTACATTCCCACCAACAGTGTATGAAGGTTTCAGTGTCTTCACTGTCTTTCCAGTACTTGTAATTATCTGTGTTCTTGTTTGTAGCCATCCTAGTGATATCTCATTTTGGTGGTTTTAATGTGTATTTCTCTGACGACTAATGATAGTCAGGATTTTTTCATGTGCTTGTTCACCATGTGAATTTCTTTTTTGGAGAAATGGTTATTCAGATTTACACATTTTAAAATTGTGTTGTTATTTTAATATTTGAGTTTTAAGAGGGTTTTTTTTTTTTTGTGTATTCTGAATACAAATCCTTTGCCAGATATGTGGCTTGCAGAATTTCTCTCCCATTCTTTGGATTGACTTTTTCTTTTCTTGATGTTCTCCTTTGAAGCACAGTAGTTTTAATTTTGAGTAAGTCCAGTTTGTCTATTTATTTTGTTGCTTGTGCTTTTGGTATCATATCTAAGAAACCACTGCTTAAGCCAAGGTTATGAAGATTTACTTCTGTGTTTTCTTTTAAGCTTTTTAGTTTTAGCTCTTATATTTTAGTTCTTTAATCAGTTTTGAATTGATTGTTGTACATGCTCAGAAGCGGGGTACAGTTTCATTCATTAGCATGTGAATATCAATTATCCCAGCATCGTTTGTTGAAAGGACTATTCTTTTTCCATTCTTTTTTTTTTTTTTTTTGGTACACTTGTTGAAAACCAGTTGACCTTGAATTGGAGGGTTTCTGAACTCTTTGAAATTTCTGGACTTTTAATTCTTTTTTTTTTTTTTTTAAAGATTTTATTTATTTATTTGACAGAGATAGAGACAGCCAGCGAGAGAGGGAACACAAGCAGGGGGAGTGAGAGGAAGAAGCAGGCTCATAGTGGAGGAGCCTGACGTGGGGCTCGATCCCATAACGCCGGGATCACACCCTGAGCTGAAGGCAGACGCTTAACCACCGTGCCACCCAGGCAACCCTGGACTTTTAATTCTATTCTGTTGATCTCTTTGTTTATCCTATACTAGTACCATACTGTCTTGATTATTGTAGCTTTGTAGTAAGTTTTGAAATTGGGAAGTCAGTCCTCCAGCTTTGTTCTTCAAAAGTACTTATTGATTTTGCTATTCTTTTTACTAATGGCGACCCTCAGCACATACTTGGAAGGAGGAAGCTTTTTTCGTGATTGCCAAACATTTTGTGAATTGGAACTTATTCCTCTCATGATTGAAAGCTTTAATATTTTGCAGGCTAGTATCTGTTCATACATATGTCTATTATCATACAGATAGTAGGATTCCCTACTCTGAAGCACATATTTGTGAGAGAGCATCTAGAGATACTCCTGAATCCTTTTACTCCTGCAAATGCATTAAGGAATAATCTGATAATGATTCTTCCAGAATCTTGATGACCCTATAAATTAAATACCGTACGCACAAAAGAGGAAAAAAGAAAAAGTCTAAGGAACCAAGCCAATATATCTAGATATAAAATAAATCTACCTAGATTATTTTATCATTTATTACAAAAATTTCACTATAAAAAGTTTACTCCAGAATATGTACAAGTTTTATACCTGGGTAGCATACCTGTCATTATCAGGAAAGTATAGGGAAATAATGTTTCTTAAGGAAGATCAAAGACTCTGTCCCTGAACCACTGAGAAGTAGTAGTTTGCCTTGAACTTCAGTGATTGATTAATCAGAAATTTCTGTAAAACCAAAATCTTCATTATGCTTAAAATATTTCATCTAAGAGGAAAAATGTGCTTTGCTAACCAGATATTCCAGTAGGACAACATTGAAAGTTTCCTAATCTCCCAAATGAAAAAGTTCCTAATCTTCCATCACCCTGACCCACCAAAAGTAGCAAATACCCAAGGAGCTTTCCATTTCAATTGTAGTCCTGAAACTCAACTGACCTTGTGATAAGAGCAAGTTGTTCACTATATTTGTTTAAGAACCTCCCTCATGCAATACAGATAACTCTCAAATCCAAGCCAGAGCATTGCTTCACGAAACAGTGGGGACTTTAGGCACTTTGGAAATCTGATGGTGCTGTATAAATGCTGAATTATCAAATCTTGTCAGGTATAATTTAACATTAATTATTATTATACTCTCAAAACATGGTTTTCATTTAACTTTTTCAACTGCTTATTTATAAATAATTAGCAAAAGAGGAACTACCCAGAACATAGATTTCATCCAGGCAACCTGTTCAGACTAAATTACAAGGAAGGAAGATTTTGCTAAAATATACCTCCTCTTCTTGTGTCGAAACCTTTGTTGAGAAATGATCTTTAACTCTGAGAAAATTATGCCATCTCTATGTAACATATTTATACTTAAGAAACATAATTATCTTTCATTTCAAAAGAGGTTCTTGGAAGAAAGCAGCAAGAAAGCCCCTCTCCCCTAAAAAGTATAAGAAATATGTTCTACAGTTATCGCATATAACTAATCATAAGGGCTTGTCTTTGCTTTTGTTAGCAGACTATGGGAAAACCGTCCTTCTGTGAAGTTCAAGACTGATATCAACCAAGCCTTAATAAAAATGGGAATTAAAACTCCTTTTCAGATCATTTGCAGAATTCATTTGAACGTTCTGATAATTACTTCCATGTGTGCTCATTGACTGTGAGGGCTCAGGGGAGACTTGAAGTTATCTAGTCCAAACTTTGGTAAAAGAATGGATCTAAGATTTATTCTAAAGAGGCTGTAGAGGTCACAGAGCCATCAGTCACAGAAGTGGGACTAAAACTAATTTCTCCTTGTTAAAAATAAATTCAAAAAATTGTTTGCCACCTAACATTTTTTCCACGAAATTCTCAATAAGTTTTCATTTTTCAGAGAATGTGGTAAAAATATGAGGCCATACGAACTATAAGAACAGATGTATGTGAACTCCATACCTGTATCTGCTTGAGCTGCCATAGCAAAATACCACAGTTGGGTGGCCTAAACAGTAGAAATTTATTTTTTCACTGTTTTAGTGGCTAGAAGTCTAAGATCAAGGTGTCCATAGGTTTGGTTTCACCTGAGGCCTGTCTCCTAGGTTTGCAGATGGCTGCCATATTGCTATGTTATCACATGGTCTCTCCTCTGTGCGCGTGCATCCCTGGTTTCTCTTTGTGTCCAAATTTCCTCCTTTTATAAGGCTACCAGTTGACTCTTAATAGCTTCATTTTAACCTTATCATCTCTTGAAAGGTCTGGATCTCCAAATGCAGTTGCATTCTGAGGTATGGCGGGGGGCGTGGGTTAGGGCTTCCACATACAAATTTTGGGAATTGGGTGGGGCAATGACACAGTTCAACTCATAGCATAATGTGTTGTTTTTTTTTTTTTAAAGATTTTATTTATTTATTCGACAGAGATAGAGACAGCCAGTGAGAGAGGGAACACAAGCAAGGGGGAGTGGGAGAGGAAGAAGCAGGCTCATAGCGGAGGAGCCTGATGTGGGGCTCGATCCCATAACGCCGGGATCACGCCCTGAGCCGAAGGCAGACGCTCAACCGCTGTGCCACCCAGGCGCCCCAGCATAATGTGTTTTTTTTTCACAGTAAAGACACAAAATAAATGTGACATAAAGTAGTAATATTTTTTTAACTAGTAAATTAAGACTTTCATTTTTTTAAAAACTAAAATTGGATGTGGCCTCAGATATACATATAGCATATTTATTCAACACAGAAATACTGCAGACTCTATTCTAGATGATGGAGGTACAGATTAGCAAAAAAGACAGTCTATGTTTTCATGGAGTTTAAGAAGACAAAAAAATATATCAGGTGGTAATAAATGAATGCCTTTTTTCAGTTGCCCTTTGCTGGGTAACAAACCGGCCCCCAAACATAATGGCCTAAAACAACCATCATTTTATTTGCTTGTGATTCTGTGGGTCAGCAGTTTGGACTGGGGCCAGGCTCTTCGTGTTATTCTTTGGCTGGTCTCTCCTAGGGCCCCTCAGGCAGCTGCAGTCACCTGTCAGCTCACTGGGAGCTGTGCAGTGAAGACGGGGACTGGCAAACATTTTAAGCACCCTGTTGTTTTCTTTGATCACTATTTTCTCTGTCATGTCTGTTATGTTTCTTCTTTCCATTCTTCAATAAGGAATATTAAAAAGGTTCTGCATATTGTGGAAGATGCCGTTTTGGGGGCTTGAGATGGAGATATAATGCTGACCTTTTAAAATATATTTATTTTTATTATTTTTTAAAGATTTTAAGTAATCTCTACACCCATCATGGCGCTCGAACTTACAACCCTGAGATCAAGAGTCGCATGCTCTACCTACTGAGCCAGCCAGTCACCCCTAAAATATCTTTATTTTACAAAAAAGTCTCATTGCCATTAATTGCAGTGTTATCACATGTCCTGTTTTACATTAGGAGTTAGGATTTTTCATCCATTTACTTGGATAGAATGACAATAGCAAAATGATAAGTAAGTCAAAGTTTGCTTTGATTTTAGGTGCTCAAATGCCTCAATTCCTGTATGGCAGTGCTAGACCTGCTTTTCTTAGCTCAACAGGAAATAGAGTAGGGCTTGGACCAGAGGAAGTCATGCATACCCAGCTTGCAGTTTGTGGGCTTCTCATTGGTGGTTAGGAGAGTAAGTGAGGTTTATTTCCTTCCCAAAAATGTTGACTGTGAAGAGGAAATGAGATCTGTCTACAGGTAAACGAACCAGATTGTATCTGCCGCTTATGTGTCAGAAGGTAGAATTTGAAGATGAGTTCTAGTTCTTAGGATGAATAAAAGAAACAGTGGTAATGACTCTGAGGTTAAGGCTCTTGTATGTTAACTCTTAATTTTTTTATGTGTAGGGAAAAGAAAAAACTTGGCATGAACTGTCGGTTACTTCTAAAATTCATAGCTTTCTCTTATTAGAGAAAAAGTTGGCATAGGCTCCATTATGGGGTCATTTTTTTGTTTCAGTCAGTTGGACATATGGGGAACGAGTATCTGGGGTATAGGCAGTGCACAGGCCTTTTGTTTGAGAGTTGAGGGTGTTTCCACAGTGACTTTGGTGGGTTTAGAAAAGAACCAAGATGTGCTAAGCTCAGTGAGGACTCATTTAGCCTTTGGTAATGTTACATAAATTCATGAAAATGGAGAGGTGAAGACTCAGAATAGAAAAAATGCTGACATGGGAGGCTGAACTGCTTTGTGGGAGATTTGGAACCCACATGGTGTAATTGAGTAAGTGAAGAGAGGGGACACATTGACAGTGTGTTAAAAAAAATAAGTTATCTCAGGTTCTGACTCAGATCTTTTACACGCATTTCCTCATTTTTATCTTTATTTTATGTCTGCATAGAGAGGTTAAGTAATTTGCCTGTAGTCACATAACTAGTAAACAGTGGAGAAACCAGATTTTAAGGCCTTTTAAGTCTTGACTGGTAAGTCTAGCACTGACCCATTTGCCAGACTGTTTCCCATGTTATTGACAGGTTGAGTTGATGGGCAGAATGTTTCTAGGCAGAGAGAAAGTAGGAGAGTTGGGAGCCCTGAGTGACAATGGGAAGAGGGAAGGTGAAGGAGTTAGGGTGGGGTTGAGCAGCAAAGGAGGACAGACATTGCCAGCTCTGAAGTTTTCCTTTTCCCCCCCTCGTTTTTCTGTGCCTGGTTCAGTGCCTCTCAGACTTGAATGGTCACTTGAGTTGGCTGGGGAGCTTGTTAAAGTGCAGGTTGCGATTCACCAGATCTGGGATGGGGCCTGAGATTATACATTTCTAATATGCTCCCAGATGGTGCTAAGGTAATTTCACACTTTGAACGCTAAGGAGTTAGGCAAAAAAAATTAGAGCGGGAAGTATTGGTAGTTAGCAGCTGATTTAGACATTTCATTGGAACAAAGCTGTAAGAGTGGCTTATTTGGACTAGGAATATGTCTTATCTGTATGCTGTATCTGTCTTGTGTATCTGTGTGTTTAGAACTGGTGATTTTGTGAATGGACCATAACTTGAAGTTGGGATTGTAGGCTCCCTGAGAGTCATAGGATGTTTATGTCAGGAAGGCTGTTAGCGATTATGTAGCCTGACCCCTTAGGTTACAGATGAATAGTGAGGGACTTCTGGCCTGGTCAGGACTAGGGTCACAGAGGTCTGGGGTCTCCTCTGCCCTCACTCTCAAGTACTTTCTTTCTGGGTGGAAGGTAGTTCAATGAAGTGCTACTCCTCCCACCCTGTTTGGTGACTAGTGACATGACAAAAGTCAAAATAAGAAACTGGTTATGATTCTCATATTCCATTTCAGTTTGTAGTGCATTTCCTGGCACAAAAGTAAGTGTCTCAGAGTGAATGAGTGAATGAATAAAGGAATGAGCCCAGGTTTCTGGGTGAGGCGGTCTCAGAGTGGGTCAGAGGCTGAGAGTGGTGTTTGGGCCATGGCAGTAGGTTTCTAGTGAAAATAGATGACGCCACTGTGGTGTTGTCGAGAAGCTTGCAGACCCAAACAGAGGCAGGCCTTTCAGACGACAGCTGTGTTTTGAGTCAAGAGAAGAAAAATGGGCAGGTGTAAATATAATCAAGTGGATAACTTGGGAAGACTTTGAGGCATGTTGTTTGGTTCGTGATTATATGCTCTCTTGTGTCTGGGAAAACAGGCAGTAGAAAGTATCGTTGTTGGAATAGAAAATTCAAAAGCCAGATTGTGAAAATAAGGAAGTTCTAAAAGGGGGACTGGTGGATGGAAGGGCGGAAGAACTTGAAGATTTAAAGTACTGCTGAGAAACAAGAAAAAAATCTGTCTGGGCAGAGATGTGTATGTCACAGTGTGTATCTTCAGTGTGTCTCTTGGTGGGGGGGATGGTGGGTGAGGTCCGTGGATTTTCTTGGTGAAGGCTTAGAATCAGAGTGCGTTCTGAAAAGAGCTTCAGAGAGCCTCTAATTCAACCTCAAGGACCCAGAGAGGTGGAGGGAGCAAATGGCTTAAGATATTTATCAGCTATATAGTAAACTGCCAAATGGACTTTGCATTTTTCCCTGAAATGACTTGTTGATAACTCTGGCTTTCTCTCATCTTAGTCATTTTTTAAAAATACACTTTTACTGCGTGCCTGATACGTGCTGGCACTGTAATAAACATTTTTCTTTTTATCATTTTTCTTTGATTTTTAGCTTGTGCTTTCTGAAAATTCAGTTGTTTAGGCTGGTTAATTCGGTAATCTTTTGCTTCTGTTTTCTAGATGTAGGAATAGTTACTACATTTGTCTGTCCTAGGCTTCAGTTTGGGAAGCAAAGATTTTGCTGAAACTGGTTTTGGCAGAATTGGTGTTTTGGAGTTTGTTGTGTCAGTTGCATCAGGCTGTTCTTTGGAGAATATTATTAATACTCAATTTTTCTATGTGTCGCATTAATAAAAACCACATTTTATAATTTGTCCTTTAAAAGACCTGTATTCTAGCTGAATTGCCGTTAGCACTACTCCTAGAACTTTACCAGCATGAATTCAGATCTCAGTCATTTTAAAAGTACAGAAGTAACATTCCCATTTTACAAATATGTCTTTACAATTTAATTTCCACTGTAGAACATGTCAGTAGGCTCTGAGGTTAAAAAAAGAGAGAGTAAAACCTATAAATTGTCAATATTTCATGGGAGACATTGATATAAAGGTAATCCCCTAAAATAGCCTGGAGAATTCGAAATCCACTTTTGAATGGCTTTCAAGAGGTGTATTGTTTTCCTCTGGACCAGTGTAAAAAAGCCATTTTGAGAGAGAAGATGGCCCAGACTTTGTGAACTTAGGGGGTGGCAGATGGGTTGGGAAGAGAGGCCCCCATTTGTATGGGAAATGTATTTGAGTAGTGTGTTAAGGATAGGGGTGGTGTGTTGCTTTTTGCTTTTTTTTGTGGTAATTCCTATGGAATACAAGAGTTTTCCTAAAGCTGTAGTAATGCTTTCCTTCAGTTCCCTAGCAGATGTCTGGCAGGCAGAGTTCCTCTCTCATCTTCTCCTCTTCCCTTAACCAGTAAAAGTCAGCAAGACAGTAGGCTGGCTCACTTTCGGCTGATAGCAACTTCTCTGGCTAGTTCTATTTCGTAACTCCTGCTGTACTGGCTAAACAGAGGTCCTTCTGAGCACCTTCTTGTGGCCTTGAAGCTCCTGATTCTGGTTTATCATAGAGAAGCAGATAGTGACCGTGAGAAATCTGAAGCCATAGGGTAGGAGGTTCTCCACGCTTATGTACCTTGGAATCACTGGGGAGATTGTAAGCCTCACCTAAACTAGTGAGTCCTAGCCTTGCCTGCATATTGCAGTCATTTGGGGAGCTGAAAAAAAATAACTGTGCTGAAACCCCAGAGACTCAGAATTGATTGTCCTGGGGGTGTCACCTGCATGGTGGGATTTTATAAAGCTCTGTAGGTTGTTCTAACGTGCATTTATACTTATAAACTGCTTGGTCAATGCTTGTCTGAAATTGGTAAGTTTCTGCCCTGTAGCTCTGCTGGGGTTTGAATTTGGAAGTCCTTTGCATCTTTTCTTCTTACTTTTGCTCCTTCTACTTTCATTTTTTTTTAAAAAAGATTTATTTATTTATTTATTTCAGAGAGAGAGAGAAGGTGTAAGGGCACGAGCAGGGGGAAGGACAGAGAGAGAGTATCTTAAAGCAGACTCTCCACTGAGCGCAGAGCCCTACATGGAGCTCTGTCTCCTGACCCATGAGATCATGACCTGAGCAGAAACCAAGTGTTGGCCACCCAACTGACGGTGACCCCCTTCTACCTTCATTTATATTAACTCAGTTTTGGAGGACACAGATTCAGTTGATTGTGGAAATTTGCTCTTTAGCTAGTTTTGTATTTGAGGTAAAAGAGGTAAATCAGAGTCTGCTTGCTGTGTTTTTTTCTTCTCATCTCCATCCCTGAATGAAAAGGTCATGAATTACTCTTGATTTGCTGACTGACTTAAAGTTTTCAACTAGGTATTATGTTGGAGGTTCTTCCTTTGGGAGTTTGTTGTTAATTTTCATGGGTTGTGAAGATTTCTTTTCATACATAGGACTTTATATGTAACTTCATTAGAGGACATTTTCTAGGGGATATCAGTATTGTTTTTGGAGGAAGAAGCTATTGAGGCTAAGGACAAAGGCTTTGAGAATCATGTTTCTTTCCCATGTTCTCTGTTCTGCAGAATGATGCATGATTGAGTTGATCTTGCATGTATCAAACATTGATACTAGCAGAAGTATACAGCATCTTATCTGAGGATATTTCCCCTAATTTTTTTTTTTTGCATATAATACAGACAGCTTGTGTCAACTAGTACACTGGTAACATTTTCTTGTAATTACTTGTAGTGAATATAGGATAGAGTTGCTGAAAATGTTTAGTTGTATATAGTAAAGGTAAGAAGGATGGGCTTTGGATAAGCACTGAACTTGGATAAAGCAGATTATAATTTGCTTTTTTGCACAAGCTCTGGAAAACTCTTAGACTCACCATTTTTGTGAGGTTAGGCTGAAAGCCTCTGCCTTTGTATAGCTTGCATGCCTTGTGTAGCCAAGACCCTGGGCCAGAAACCTGGTGAACAGAGGCTGTAGGTTTCACATTAAGAAACTTAGATATGATCTTTTGAAGTTTCAAAACATTAACTATTATTTTAAAATTCTTTGTTACGAGCCTTGTTTTGTTCTCTCAACAGAGAGATTGAGAAGAAACCATAAACTGGCCTAGTGAAATGAGCTCTTGATCAGGGAAATGGAGAAGGAGCTTATAGGTTAACCAGTCTGTGCTTCCTCCTGCCCACATTAAAGAAGCCCTCTTACAGCACAGCGTCTCTGGCCAGTCCTTTGTCCTTGTCCCTTTCGAACTCGTAGGGATGGAGCTTCTGGCCACCATTATTTACATTGCAGTTACAAATGTCGGCTGAACTTTTCTTCCCTGTAACTTTTGCCCTAGTGAGTGATAACTAGCCAGATAATGGAGACCTCACTCATGTCTCCGGAAGGCTTCTTTGCTTTAGATTGAGAACTTTAGTCCTCCCTGTGTTTTTATGTTTGGTGATCTCTTTGTGTTTGGCATGATAACTGTGGATGGGTTCCAGTTTGATAATGACCTGTTTAGAGGTGGTGGTGCTTACGAATGGATTCAGTATTTGTACTGTCCAGCCATTGTGCCAGGGTAGTGTTATACTTGCTTGCCAGGCCGTGGACCCTGGAATAGTCCTGTGGGACCAGGATAACGGGCAAAGACATGAGGTCAGTGAGCAACAGAGCCTCAAGCGACCAGGAGGGAATCCTTCAGTGAATCAGTTATTTTGAGCTGGTCATTTCATTTCCTTGGGCCTTAGAGTTCTTTTCTATAAAAGGAAGGAATGGGCTAATGTGGGGCCATTTATCGCTAAAATTTTGAGTGCTTTCAAAAGGCGGTGCTTTTTGAAAACTCTAGTACAGAGATTCATTAGAAGGTGATTGATTTATAGGGCACCTGGTTCCACTCACAGGCTATATCCCCAGACAGTGGTTTAGGTCTAAATTGGTTTCTTGGTTTGATATTTTTGCCACTGATTCTAGTACCTTATCCACACCTACTGCTGAGGCCCAGAAGTCGGCTTTTTTTTTTTTTTTTAAAGGTTCTGCAAGTGACCTTACTGCCAGTTTTGGGAAATACTAGTATCCAAAGCATTTGCTTCTTATAAATAGTGAAGTGTTTGCAGATGAAATACATGCCTGGGATTTTACACCCAGCACAAGGAGGAGATGATTAGGAGTAAAGATGAAACAAGATTGATCACGCATTGATAATTATCCAAGCTGGTGATGGATGCATGGGGCATTGTTTTACTTTATTTTTGTGGTATGTTTCAAGTTTTGCAGACTAAAAAGGTAAGCAAAAAAATTTTTTTTGTGTGTTTTGAAATCATTTACTCTTGCCCATTGCAGTCATTCTGTAGTCACAAAAGGTAAATGGTGAGATGAGCATGATGCATACCTTATCTGAGACTTACTTGAATTGGATCCCTTGGGTAATCAGACGTTTTCCCCAGCCTCTATGCAAGCACAGTAGAGCTGCTGGGTGTGTTAACTGATGTAACGATGGATTAAAAAAACTGCTCATCACCATTTTGGCTTCAAGTCTACGAGATAACATGAAAAGAGACATTCTCTCATCATGTCCTGTGCCAAAATCAGCATCTCAACACTGTTGGGTGTGAAAGGAAAACTCTGGTGGGTGGCATTCGTGGCCAATGATTGGAGAGGAGCCAGGACACCTGTTGTCATGTGTTGTTCACGTACAGCATTCAGAATTCTGCAGGACTTAGCTGAGTAGTTTGTATCCCGTATCTCCTCTCCCTCTGTCTTTTCTTGTCCTTAAAAGATGTTTCTCTGTGGCTGCCTCATTTCTGTTGGTGAAAGTCTGGGTCAAAGCTAAGTGTCAGACCCATGTAGGGAATTCTTGACCTATGGTTTTTAGTTTCACAGCCTCCTCGGGTTTGGGTGTGGCTGCTGGAAGGAACTTGGTCTCTGGCTGGAGATAACGCATTCTGCCATGCCATCTCTTACGTTGTGACTGAGGACAGACCAGATTGATTTATATGCTAGGGAGCTGCATATTTAAGACTTTTGAAACTGGGGGCACCTGGGTGGCTCAGTTGTTAAGCGTCTGCCTTCGGCTCAGGGCGTGATCCTGGCATTATGGGATCGAGCCCCACAGCAGGCTCCTCTGTTGGGAGCCTGCTTCTTCCTCTCCCACTCCCCCTGTTTGTGTTTCCTCTCTCGCTGGCTGTCTCTCTCTCTCTGTCAAATAAATAAATAAAATCTTTAAAAAAAAAAAAAGGCTTTTGAAACTGGCTTTCTCACCTTTGAGTAAGGATTCAGAATTATAAAGCGTTTTTGGGGGCTTCTTTTTTTTTTTTTTGGTGGTGATTCAAGAACTTTGGAGGAATTGTGAAACTATTTTTGTGCTAGTGTGGCATTTACTATCCCAGGTTATGTGGTCTGCTTTGGGTAGGTAGGTAGATATGGATGCTATGCCACAGAGAACCAGTAATTAGTGAATTTATGAGCCTTTTCTCTTTAGTATTTTAGTTTTGATTTTATTGTTGACTAAACTCCATCAGTTTTAGCTAAATATCAGTTAATGTTAGCTAATCATCTTGGAGTTAATTATGGGCTTTTAATGGTTGTTACTAAAAAGTCTTTTTTTCAGTTTTCACTTTGCAGTTGGCCTGGCTGATACTGTCACATGCCATCATGAAGGCTTCAAGTTTATTTAGAACATAAATAACTTTATTTCGGAGTGGAGGGGCGTTAGTGGACAGGATTATAGAACATGTTCCTTAAACTACATAGGAAAGAGCAAGTGTTGTATTTGTTTCACAAATGAGATACAAGAGGACTTCAGTTCTGCTCTTTCGTAACTTCAGAATGCTTTATATTTGACTAGTCTGCAGGTGATCTACAGAAGCAGAGCACTTAGGATTTTCTCATGCATCTACCATTGTCAAAAAGAAAAGGATTTATTTGTTGTAAGCTCAGTAGAGTGTATTTCCAAGGTCTTTAGAGAGTTTACAAAAAATATTTCAACAAGTAACAATTATGTCAAAACACCCAGAGGTATCAAAGAACCTTGTATAATCAGTGAGGTGGTCTTTTGACTGTGATTGCGGAACTCCTTAAAGCCAATTTTATATATTCATTTTATCTGAAATAAAAACTTTTCTCAGACGTAGCTTACCAAATAAATGGCCTGTGTTTTAGACTCTCTCCATATATTTTTGCAAGTACAGATTAATATAAGATAAAAGAGAAATAGGCACTTAACTGTTGACTTGGCAAGCTCTTGTGGTAAAAATTGTAAAACAAAAAGATTGTGCTGAGCACATGTAGGACTTAATGGAGGAAACATGGAACAAAAAAGCTAGAGCATCATAAAGTTCAGCTTGCTTTCATGTAGTAATGAGGAAACACCCAGAATTGGTAACTTTAAGATAGTCTCCTGATTTCCCAGCCTAGAGCAATGTTGGGATTTTGATTCAGACGTACACTGTCATAGCATATTTCTCTGCAGCACGTTAGCAAGGTCATGATGAGTGCTTTTCTTTCCCTGGGGCACTTGCTGAGCCCCACCTCACAGTTTAAGGTCCAATAGATCTAGAGTGCTGCTGAGAATCTGTGTTTCTAACAAGTAGTGGGCACTGTGGAAGCTGCTGGTGTGGGGACCATATTTCAAGGTAATGTTTGTATATTATAACTGCCTGAGGAGCTTTCCTCTCAACATTTTATTTTGAAAAATTTTAAACCTACAGAAAAGTTAAAAGAACTGTAGAATGAAAAATTGTATATATATGTCTCTTAGATATTATAATTAATATTATATTTTCTTTCTCATATAATTATCTAATAGTCTGTTCCTATTTTTGTTAAGACTTTATTTTCATAGGGTAGTTTTAGGTTTGCAGTAACCTTAAAAGAAGGTACAGAGATTTCCAGATGCATGGCCTCTCCTATTATCAGTATCCCCTACCACTGTGGTACGCTTTTGACAATTGATGAAACTACATCGATACTTTGTCATCATCCAGTCAGAATTCATATTAGTTTACTCTTGGTGTTGTACATCTACCGGTTTAGACACATATCTGTCATTATAGTATCACACAGAGTATTTTCACTGCCCTAAAAATCCTCTTTTACAAATGAAATGATGTATGGAGCCTAGGGAGAAAGGAAAGGATTTTGAGCCTGAACCTGATGTCCCTGTTCCTGTTTTTTGAGATTCCTTTTAAATGAAATAAGTTTTAGTTCCTGTTGGTGGATTTTACCGATCTTCCCTTACTCCAGAAATGATTGGGAAAATTATTAAGACTCCGATAATCTTATGTGGACTTACCAATATAGTGAATCCTCGCCTTAATTTTAAATTATTCTTCAGAATTGGAAAGGGAAGCTGGTTCTGCAAGTTTCTGTGTAACATGTGTAGTAAAACCAGCATCGAAGGGATAGGTGTAGATTTTAATATAATTTATTATTAATTTAAAACTCAGTGGGAGATGAAATCGGCTCAGAGAGCCCACAGGAGTAGCTGGTGTGTAATTTACTGTGGCCCTGGGGCTGAAGTGACCCATACACCCTTCCTTCATAAACTCTCCAGAACTTATTTATTTTATGTTGATTTTATTCCTTTGAGAACTGATTACCCCTCAGGAGTTTAATCAAGATGGCCTTTTGTGGAGTGGGGCTGAAGGGAAAATGTCAGGCACCCATCTCAGAATGAGTGGTTTTACTATCTTGAGATGAGTAATGTTTAAGTTTCACTATTCAGAAAATGGGATATAAAATCCAGGAGAGTTGTTTCCTCCACCTGGCCTCCTGTCCCTTTCCTACCCTGTGCAACTACATTTCCCCTCTTCTCTAGCTATTTTGACAGAATGGAAAGCAGTCTCTCTCCTCAGGTCTTGTAGAGTGGTTTCAGGTAGCTGTTACTTCTTCCCCTCCCAGCCACAAAGTGCTGGTGGGCTTGGAAGGACAAAAGTGTAGTCTTTTAGAGCCTTTATCCTTCATGTATTTAGAATCTTGGAGCTGTCAGTCCTCCTGGCCTGGGACCCTGTGTCAGTTGATCTCGGAGCCACTATTACAGCATCCCAGAGGGGCATTTCTGGTGACTTCCAGGACTGTGGATTGGAACTGATGGATACTTGTGGGATCTCCCACTCAGTGAGCCGCAGTGATCTAAAGCCAGCCTGTTACTTGCAGGCTTTCGGAATGCCCCTGGCCCTAGCCTGGAGTCTCTGTGTCTGCAGGAGGACAAAAGCAGCTGAGCCCAGACCTGGAGCTTGTACCTGACCCTGTGTGACTGAGGAAGGAAGTGACTGTTGCTGGTAATGGTCAGGAGAGGCCTGACTCCTCTGGAGAAGGATGAAGGGATGTCTGGAAACACTGAGTATAAGTAAGGCCTGTACAAGACCTTTGTGGTCATCTGGTCCGTTAACCTCATGGGGCCCAGAAAGGTTAAACTTCTTTCACGAGGTTACCCAGCAAGTTGGTATCAGGTCAGGTTCTACAATTAGAACTTGGATCTCTCTGAAAAGCAGGCACTGGAGAGATGAACACTGGGCGTTAAGCAGTGCTGTTGATGTAGCAGCAGCAACAGACACTCCAGCGTTGAGGGAGAAGAGTCAAGGGTCAAGTCAGGAAGGTGTAGGTGGTTGGCTTGTCCGCCTCCTGTGGCTCTCAGCTTGTCAGGCCAAAGGGCAAAATGTACAGAGATTGTTTGGGGCAGTGAGAACAGGGACTTAGAGCCAGAAAGACCAAGATTTAAATATCTTTTCTACCATTTAGTAGCTTGGAAACCTCAGACAAATTACATTCTCTTTGAACTGTAATTTTTTGGACCTGAAAAATAGAGATAATCACCCTCCCTCCCCCAGTTAAGCTTCACCTTGAAGAGATGTGTGCAGGTGGCCTTGTACAGGGCCTGCCCCAAGGTAGGTGATCAGCACATAGTTGTCTTCTAAGGGCTCACCAGCTCCAGGGCAGCCATTTTCCTAGACAAATGACAGGCTCTGCTACAGAAAGAGCAAAGCTTTGGAATGATGTTTCTGAGCCAGTTTCACTTCTGTCACAAACTGGCTGTGACCTTGAAGAGTCAGTTAACCTCCGGAGCCTTTGTTCCCTGCACTGCAGCTTGGGAATGGTAACACTGCCCTCAGAGGGATGGAGGACTAAGGACTAAGGGTGGATCTAGCAGTGGGTGGCACGTAGTGGCATTTCGTAAATTTAACAGAGCTTGCCCCCTCAGAGTGTCTGGTAAGAATTTCTTTATCTTTCTTCTTCTGTTATTATTGAGACTATTGATAGAAAAGAGATCCTATGAGTGAGTTGATTCATTATCAATTATACAGGGAATCATATTCTTTAATCATTTCTTTTTTTTTTTTTTTTAAGATTTTATTTATTTATTTGACAGAGATAGAGACAGCCAGCGAGAGAGGGAATACAAGCAGGGGGAGTGGGAGAGGAAGAAGCAGGCTCATAGCAGAGGAGCCTGATGTGGGGCCCTCCCACAACGCCGGGATCACGCCCTGAGCCGAAGGCAGACGCTTAACCGCTGTGCCACCCAGGCGCCCCTAATCATTTCTTTAATAATAGAGAAGATTGTTAGAGAAGATTGAAATTTGAACTCTGTATAGAATCAGATATCATAGAAAATATAAAGAAAGCAATCATCTGGTAAAATGTTATACCCATCCCTTAGCACCTCATTTTTTCTTTTACATTGTAACAGCTGATTGATATATGTATAGAGTTTACTATTGTATGAAAAAAACCCCCAAAACTCACAAGATAAATCTGAAGCACATAATTATCTATATGAATGGTAATTTACTACCAATATGAGGTAGTTTACTTAAAAGATTGAAATTGCCCTGATTACATGGCAAGCCAGAATTTTTATATATATGTATTTTTTCCCATTTCCATTCTTTTGTATCTGTAATCATGCACCCATTTGCCAGATGAACAGCGTTTGATTGTTACCCGTTGACTCATGCACACGTTGGCAAACTCAGGGTACTGTGAGTTGCTCTTTGGGAACTGGCCTACCTTCCCTACACTCCCATGGCCTCACATGCAGAAGGTTGGCTGCTTTGACTGTGTAGCCAACCCTTCTTCCCTGCTTGCTCTCTGGTCCTGCTTTGCAGCTTTTCTGGGTCTGAGTGCTGGTCGTGTTGTCCAGGGAACAGCATGATCGTCACGCTGTGGTCTGGCTGGAATTGAAACCTGGGGTGGTTGAGGACAGAAAGAAAGCTCCTGAGAAAATGGGCTCAGAGTTCCTCAACATTGGTGGACCTGGAGGAAAACGGGGTGGGAGTCAGAAGGGGCCAGGCCAGAAGCTTACATTCTGACTTGTGTCTGTGGGCAGGGTGCTGTTCAGAGACAAAGAGGAGGCATCAGACGAAGATTATACCACTTTCCTTCTCACTGGCCAGAACTTAAAATTGCTCTGTGAAGCACTAAAGCCTATTGTTTTCCCTTTACGTATGGTAAAGGCTTAACATGCAAATGTACAGTGTAGTGAATGAGTTTCAGTTGCTGTATAAATGAGTTACCTGTTAGATGGCAAGGAGGTGTTGGGCTGGAAAGCAGGAAAGTTCTAGGGTGGAAAGGGAGAGGTGGAGGGGGTGATGGGGGAGTCTTGCAGTGACAAATGGGGTTCTCCTTGGCAAACTTCTAGACTAATGTTTTTGCCAAGGCTAGCCCTGTTTATCTTCATCTCTGTTCTAGACAGGTGGAAGTTGTCAGAGGGCAAAGGTCTTCTATTTCTTGGACAGTGTCTGAACGGAAGGCTTCTTGAATAGCCTGGCCAGGGCACCAGCGAGGCACCATCTGTCTTATTTTTGTACTAGGGTTTCCTGCGGAGATCAAATGAAAAATCTGTAGATTTTGGAGTAAATGCTTCCCATGATACCCTTAAGTCAGTCTTCTTAGTCTTTTGTTGGACGTGGGGTAGGGCCAAGGCAAAAAGGCAGGCAGGGGCCAGCTGGCCCATAGGAGGCCCTTTGCAGCTAGCCAAAGGAATTCAGGTTTCATCCTGAAGCCACAGGATGAAGGCTTTGAAGTAGCTGGTCAAGGGAGAGTCAGGTTTGAACCTGGAAAGAGCCCCCCAGCAGCAGGCCAGAAGGTAGCATGGGGCAGAGTATGGCCGAAGACAAGGAGAACCGTTTGGATGATGTTGGAATAGGAGCTAGAAATGGAGGTAGAAGGAAGGATGTAAATTTGAGAGTGACATGAATATGAGGGCTGACTGGCTAAAGTGTGACTGTGACACTGAAGTCTCAGAACTTGGAATGGTTGCTGACAGATGCTCTCGGGACGAGTGGTGCTTTTTCTGCAGGGGAGAAACCCACTTCTCCAACCTTCTAATGCCTTCCCCCTGTTATACTTTATAGAAGTCCACAATTTATAGGTGTTTTATTCCACCAAAAGCAACGGAATATTAGATACTTTCAAAGTTTATAAATTCTAGAGATACTGCTGCAGCTGAGGTCCGAATTCCTTCCCATTTGTTTTCACACAGTCCCTGGTAGTAGCCTTCATCCTAACCTACCTGGCCTCCCTACATCTGAGCTGTAGGAATCTGTTCAGAACTAGAGCCGTATTAGGTCTCCCTCCTTCAGCAATTACAGCTTACAGGATGAAGGCCAAACTCTTTAATATTACTCTGTGCCCAGGCTGGTCCAGCCTCTGACTCAGTCCAGGCCCCAGCTGGGTGCCATGGTCCCCTCTCTCCTTCATGCTGCTATCACACTGGCCTTCTGTCAGCCCCTGCTTCTTATTTGCCAGGCACCTAGGACTTCTGCAGGTTCCTCCTGGTTGTCCTCAGCTGGGTCTTGGTCACAAATATAGGCACTTTTAGCCCTGGCTCTTGCTGACATAGCTCGTGTCACAGTTGTGTTTTTACATTTGTTTGTGTAATGTTTGATTAGTGTTACAGAGGTATCACTGCTGTGTCCCCCTTTGCATATCAGAGAGGCCTGGCACATAATTGCTCCTTATGTGTTTTGAATTCAGCTCTAGTGCAGTACAGTTAACTCATTCTGTTGCAGATTCTCCATCATTCAGAAAAGTTGTATCATTGTGTTTTTTCTGGTTGTCCAACATAGTAAGATAAACTCCATTACAGCTCATCCCCTAGTACCCCGTTTGAAGTTTGTAATACTCCTTGTTTTTTACTGCAGTGAATTGTTGCTCCCCTCCTGCTAGGATGTAAGCTTTATGAGGATCACAGAATTGCTATTTGTGACACTTAAAATACTTGGCACCTGGTGGGTACTTAATAAAGGTTTGTTGACTGAAAGTACACTTTAGAAAGGTATCCGTTAAAATAAAAGTCATGAAAGCTTTGGCATCAAAAAGATTAATCACTCCTTTGCTCCTTCTCCCTCTTTTCTTCCTTTCTCCCTCCTTCATTTCCTTTCTTTCTGTCTTGACAAATCATTTTTACTATCTCAGTATTACTGCTTGCTGCACTATCATGAGCTGTCCACACACAGGAAAAAGGGGCTATTGGGTAATTTGGAGTTTTGATTATGAGAAGTTAGTCATTATGACAAATCTGTGAAACATGAATGATAAAGCTGCTAATAAAGTTTAATCTTGCGCAATTATTTGTCACCTAGAAGAGCTGCCATTCTGACATTTGTGCTTTTTCTCAGTTCAAGGGTGTGGGTTTCTGTTGGTCAGACATTTTGAATGATGTATGGTTTCTGGGAGATGCAAAAGTGGGGCTAGGGCTGTTGGTTTACTGTAGCAGTAGTAAGCTGCCATCCTAATTTGGGGAATGAGGGCTTTGACCCCTTTTTAATTCTTGGATTAAATTAAGTTTGTTACATGGTTCAAAAGAATTAATGAATGTACATTATTGCTCTGAATTACTTGTTAATTAGGAATTATCTGATGTGAGCTGTTTTTTGTTCTTTGGGGTTTTTTTCCCTAATACTAATTGTTGTCTCTGATGGATCTGAGATTGGGAAATATTCAGTAGTAATATCTGGAAAAGAAAGAGGCCTGGAGTAGTCTGGAGGTAGGGCTGCTTAGTGTTTTATTAAACGTGCTGATGAGTGCACACATTAAAGATGATGGGCGTTCCTTTTCCTTTCTCTGCCACTCCTTTTGAATTGCTCACGGCCAGGAGTCTGTGTCTGGAACAGGTGACTCAGATGAAAGTTTGAAAAGGAAAAAAGCTGTCATTTTCTGGTTACTCACTATCATTCAGGCCCAAATTATGCTTTTCTACTCTGTCCTCCCTTCTTGCTCCTTCATTTAGATTCCTGTCTCTTCTGGCTTTTTAAAAAGTTGCCAGGAGTAAATGAAAGTAGAAAGGAAGGCTGTGAATTAATATTTGTTGATCCCCTGCTCTGTGGCAGGCTCTGGAAACATGATGAATTTCGGAGAGGTTACCTAACACGTCGACGTACCGTAGCTTGTAGGTGGTAGTGAGAGCTGGGCCTGGACCAGGGCTTGACTCAGAGCTCACTTCTGGACCATGGTGCCTCCCCTGCCTTGTCACCACCATGAAACATATGCTTCAGAGTCAGCAGTGACAACTGCCTGCCCTGTCCCCGCAAAAAAATTTTTAAAAATGGAGACAGTTCCTTTTTACTTCTCTGAAATCACTAAAATACATTCCTAAAGACTGGATACTTCAAACACCAAGGAGTATCTACATAAACCTTGGCTCCTCTCTTAATCCACTGAACAAAAGAAATTAGAAAAACGGCTCCTGACTGGAAATTGACTTGGACTCTTAATGAACACAGGGGCCAACCTGAGGGATTAAAACACTTTAGGCACAATATACTGAGAAGGAAATGCTTGCAGTCAGTACTAGAAGTAACTTATATGCAGATTTTTTTCCTGTTTTTAAAAGCAGTAGGATGTCTTTTTTTTTTATACTGGGCAATTAAGTCCGTTTCGGTTGAACAAAATTGATAGTAGTTGCCTCTGGGAGGTGATTTAGTGCTTTGAGATTTGTGAAGTGAAAGAAATAGGATAATGATCTGCAGAAGGTTTTTTCGGTTCAGTGATTTTTTTTTTTTTCTAGACCTCTTGAATCTGTTTTATTCCCCCACCATTCTCTTGTACTTCTGGAGTACCCTAGGGACTTAGCCTCTGGTGCTTTTTGCAACATCTAATGACCTCGCTTTCTTGTTTTGGACCCTGTGGCTCTGCCTTGCTTTCTGGGTTCTCCTGTCCTTGTGCCAGTGTAGTTTGCAGGAAGTATCAGTGGTAGACAGTTGACTGCCTGGGCTGCCCCCAAATAGGAGGGGACCTTGGGAAAGTGACTGAACCTAAGAACCCATTTTTTCATCTGTAAATTATGGTGAATCACGATAGTGTCTGCTTCATAAGGTGGTGGTAACGATTGTCAAAGATGAACAGAGTCAGACACTGGCGTAGTAAAGACAGAGTTTAATCTGTAAAAACTGTTGAAATAGGGAAAAGAGTCCAGCATGAACTGAACTCAACTTCAGTCTATTCAGAGATGACTGGCCATTTTAAAGGGAGAATGAGGGAATAGGGAAGCAAGTGAGTGGGACCTCTGTAGAGTCAGGGAAGTGGAAGGTTGGCTCCTGTGACACCCATCTGGGTTTGCTTGCTAGCCCTTACTGAAGTTAGGCTCCTCTCCTCCCACAGAGACTGGGAGACAGGGGCCCTAGCTTCAGGTATTGGCTGGAACTGTCCCTTCTTTTGGCAGCTTGAGTTTTCTCAGGAAAGTACTTTAAGGGAAGGGAGGCAAGTCATCCTAGGGATATGGCCTTGAGCTGTTAGAAACTGTTTTGAGCTGGTTGGAGTCCTTAGGTTAAGGCCTAGTTGAGAAGAGAGTTTCAGAGGAGCCTGGCTAGAATTTATTCAAGGAAAGAATCTCCCAATTAAATGAGATCGTGTTCATAAAGTGACACATGTAAGTGTGATTGCTGGCCATCATATTCCTTGGTACTTCTGTCAGGACATTTGCCTTATTGTTTTTTTAATCATGGCTGTGTCCTGTTACATGGTAGTTCCTGGAAGGCAGAATTCGTGGCTTAGAGATGGTACTGCATGGTAGACTGGTAGACAGAGTAGGCAGTGAAGCCACTCTGATAGTCCCATGTAGTTGACTGCAGTCCCTGCAGTTGACTGCGCAAATAAAGCTGGCGTTCGACGCAGTGCTTTCCTTCCTTGCACGCAATTGATGCTCAGTGAATAGACACATTAAATCAGGATAGTAGTTCTATTTTAAAAATGTCAGTGAGGGATTTAGATTTCTGTGTGGCACCAAATCCTGCTGTACATGAACTCAGTGGTCCAGCCCCTAGGACTCTTTCTTGTGGTTCTCAGTACTGTTGGTTTTAGAGGGAAGGTGTTATTTCTTTTGCCTTCAGTTTACAGCATGGATGACCCAAGAGGAAAAACACCTATGAAGACGTATTAATATAGGATGTAAATGACATTTGTCTTTTACATTGTTAGGAGTCCTCAAGTAGTTTTTTTTCTCCTGAAATATCATTTAGTTCTAAAGATTTTGTTTTCGTTTGTTGTTTTTTGCTCTTATTTTTCTAATAATTCAGTACAACTTAAGAAATACAAAGCAGAGGACACTTCTGTAGTAGTTGGTGCATTGCTGTGGGTTGTTCTTAGTGGTTATGATTTAAGTTCCCTGGAGGTTGCCAGCTGCTTTTTCAGTGCCTTATTGGGTTAAGGTTTATTGTATAGATTTACTTTGCATAAACCCTGTGGACTAAATAAAGTTAAAAAAAAAAACACGTAAATAACCTGACTCTGAAAACTTGTTTTATTCACAACATGGCAGATGAGGGAATTTTTAGGGAATCTCTAAATTAAACTTCAGAAATGAATTCAGAATTCACTCTGGCAGATTAGGGTTGATAATCATTTCCTTGTTTGGTCAACTTTGAGAAGTCACCTGTAGAAGTATTGAGGGAACCAGCCTTGGGACTGTGAATGACTTCTGCCTCTTACCTATAAATGAGGAGGGCCCTGTCAGTCTTTTGTTAGCAGGCCTCTTATGTCTGAGACTCTCGCCCTTCCTAGGTTATATGTGGATTATAGGCATCAGGCAGCAGACGTTGAATATCCTGGGAGGATGGAAAATACTACTGAACCTTCAATAGAACATCTGCCCATTCCTTTGGCTTCAGAGGTGATTTATACTGCATTGATTATTTTCCTCTATCATAATCTAAAGTCCACACTATCGTCTTGTGCTTCTAACTTATTATATAAATTGGAGTTCCACACAATTAAGGTCATTTACTATCTCTAGCAGAATCAAGATTTGAAACGGAGCTTTTTTTTTTTTTTTTAAAGATTTTATTTATTTATTCAACAGAGATAGAGACCAGCCAGCGAGAGAGGGAACACAAGCAGGGGGAGTGGGAGAGGAAGAAGCAGGCTCATAGGAGAGGAGCCTGATGTGGGGCNGAGGAGCCTGATGTGGGGCTCGATCCCATAACGCCGGGATCACGCCCTGAGCCGAAGGCAGATGCTTAACTGCTGTGCCACCCAGGCGCCCCAAGGAGCTTTTTTTTTTTTAATGATTTTTTTATTATAATATGTTAGTCACCATACAGTACATCCCCGGTTTCCGATGTAAAGTTCGATGCTTCATTAGTTGCGTATAAC
>NC_048221.1:64886355-64886443 GCF_002007445.2 Ailuropoda melanoleuca | reverse complement strand
CTGGGGATGTACTGTATGGTGATTAACATAATATAATAAAATAAAATTAAAAAAAAAAGAATCTGTTTCTTCAAACTGTGGGCCTCAG
>NC_048221.1:64835504-64886284 GCF_002007445.2 Ailuropoda melanoleuca | reverse complement strand
GGTGTTATGCAACTAATGAATCATCGAACTTTACATCGGAATCCAGGGATGTACTGTATGGTGACTAACATAATATAATAAAAAAACACTAAAATAAAAAAAATAATCTGTTTCTTGGTTTTCCTCTCTTCCTGCCTCCTCCATGATCATTTGTTTCGTTTCTTAAATTCCACATACGATCATACAAATCATATGGTATTTGTCTTTCTCTGACTGACTTATTTTGCTTAGCACAATACTTTCCAGTTCCATCCATGTCATTGCAAGTGGCAAGGTTTCTTTCTTTTTTATGGCTGATATATATATGTATATATGTACGTACACACACACACATACACACACACACATATACATACACCATATCTTCTTATCTATTCATCAGTCAGTGGACATTTGGGCTCTTTCCATAACTCGGCTATTGTTGATGCTGCTGTAAACATTGGGGTGCATGTATCCCTTTGAATTAGTTTTTGTATTCTTTGGGTAAATGCCTAGCAGTGCAATTGCTGGGTCATAGGGTAGTTCTATTTTTCACTTTTAGAGGAACCTCCGTACTGTTTTCCAGAGTGGCTGCCCCAGTTTGCATTGCCACCAACAGTGCAAGAGTGTTCGCCTTTCTCCACGTCCTCACCAACACCTGTTGTTTCTTGTGGTTTTGATTTTAGCCATCCTGACAGGTGTGAGGTGATATCTCATTGTACCTTTGATTTGCGTTTTCCTGATGATGAGTGATGTTGAGTGTCTTATCATGTGTCTGGATGTCTTCTTTGGAAAAATGTCTATTCATGTCTTCTCCCATTTCTTTTTTTTTTCTTTTTTTAAAAAATGAAACCACATGGCACTCAACATTTTATTTATTTGACAGAGAAAGAGAGAGAGAGAGAGAACACAAGCAGGTAGAGCGGCAGGCAGAGGGAGAGGGAGAGGGAGAAGCAGGAAGCCCGCCGAGCAGAGAGCTCGACATGAAGCTCGATCCCAGGACCCTGGGACCCTGACCTGAGCTGAAGGCAGACGCTTAACAGACTGAGCCACCCAGATGCCCCTCTTCTGCCCATTTCTTAACTGGATTATTGTTTTTTGGGTGTTGAATCTGTGAAGTTCTTTATATATTTTGGATACTAACCCTTTATCAGATATGTCATTTGCAAACAAACAAAAATCTTTATGCAAGATAATGCACGCTGTATGGCTAGAGCAGTTGATCAACAAGGCCTCAGAAAAGCTATGGTTACCCCGGAAAAGCTATTAACCCATTCCTACCAAACTTTAGAATGTTCATTGTTACTGGATATTCAATCTAGGAAATGGCTGCATGCATTACTACATTCAGAGAGAACAATCTAGGACCTGGATCCATGAATGCAGGTCAGTGTATGTCTGTGAGGACATGCTGCATTTACACTTAAAAAAGTGATGAAGGTGACTCAGTTTTTATACTTGATTGGTTTTCTAGAAACACTTGTTAAAGCCTAGCAGTGGAGATATGTAGAAGGAAGTTTCCTGGGAGAAATTTGTATTTAGCGAAGAAATAGCTGTCAGTTCTTTGATACCCTGATACACATGAGTGAGTACACACACACACACACACACACACACACACAGAGCTAGGGAGAGGAACAAAAACAGCTGTCCCCTGAGAGCTTAACCTTTGAACTTCACCTCTTCTCCCCACAACAGGACCCTTTCTTACCACCATATCATGAACTGTCCATTTTTAAGATTTATCATAGAGCTATAATAATTGAGACAGTATGATATAGGAATAAAGGCATACAAATAGATCAATGGAACAGAATAGAGAGTCCAAAACTAGGGGTACACGCATATGGACACCTGATTTTTGACAAAGCTTAAAAAGGTATTGGACACAGGACATTTTTTGAAATGGTGCTGGAACAACTGGACATCCATATGTGAAATGAAAGCCCCCATGCCAAACAACAAAGAAATACTGATCCCCATTTCACACCTCTACAAAAATTATCTTAAAATGTGTTATAGAACTAAAAGTAAAACCTAAAATGATAAGACTTCTAGAAGAAAATATGACAAAACTTTGGTGATCTTGGGTTAGGCAAAGACATATATGACCAAAGCACAATCCATAAAAGAAAAAAATGGATAAATCGGGTTTCATCATAATTAAACATCTGCTCTTTTAAAGACACTCAAGACTACATCAAAAACTAATGATGTGCTGTATGGTGACTAACATAACACAAGAAAAAATTAAAAAAAAAAAGACACTCAAGAGAAAGAAAAGGTGAGCCAGAGAAAACATTGCAAATATTGTCTGATAAAGGTCTTATATTCAGAATATATAAAGAACTCTCAAGATGCAATAGAAAGAAAACAAAAAGTCCGACTTAAAAATGGGCAAGAGGTTTAAACAGATGCTTCATCAGAGAAGATATATGGCTGGGAAAAAAAAGCACTTGTAAAGATGCTCAACATCATTAGTCCTTCGGGAAATATCTGTTAGAATGATTAAAATTAAAAAGCTTGACCATATTAAGTATTGGTGAGGATGTGGAAGAAATGGAACGCTTGCATACTGCTGGCGGGCGTGTGAAATGGTACAACCGCTTTGGGAAACAATTTTGTAGTTTCCTCCCAAGTTCAAAATATACCTACTATCTGATTCAGACATTTCATTCCAAAGTATTTACCCGAGAGAACTGAAGGCCCGCAAAGATTTGTACACAAGTGTTCATAGCAGTTTTACTTATAGTAGCCTTAAATGAGAAACCACCCAAATGTCCATCAACAATGGAATGGATAAAACCAGTGCTATATCCATGCAATGCAGTACTAGGCAGCATTGCAGGGAACCAACCACTGGATACATACCACAATCTAGATGAATCTTTTTTTAATAATTGAGATTTTATTTATTTATTTATTTGTCAGAAAGAGAGAGAGAGCACAAGGAGGGGGAGTGGCGGCCTCTCTGCTGAGCAAGGAGCTCGACTGATGCAAGACTCCAACCCAGGACCCTGGGATCATGACCTGAGCCAAAGGCAGATGCTTAACTGACTGAGGCACACAGGTGTCCCCCAATATCGATGAATCTTAAAATAATTATGCGGAGTGGCAAGAAAACAGACAAAAAGAGTATATACTGTATGAGTCAATTCATATAAAATGCTAGGAAATGCCAACTAATCAGTAGTAACAGAAAGGCAGATCAGCAGTGCCCGGGGACGGATAAGAGGGAAGAATTTACAAAGGGGTTTTAGAAAATTTTAGGGATGTTGGATATATTCATTGCTTTGACTGTGGTGATGATTTCACAAGTTTATACGTATGTTATAACTTAACCAAGGTCCACTTTGCAGCATTTCCCAAGAGTTTAACCTTTGGATTTGACCTTCCTGCTCTACGACAGTGTCCTTTCTCACTGCCACATCATTGCACCAGATATTTCCTCTGAGAGTCACATACATCCAATTCCTGCATGGCCAGCAGTGATGTTGCCAGTTTTTTGGTAGTAATGATGGGGGAAAATAAAATTTCTGTTGTGGTAAAAAGAGGTTGCAGTGATGATAAAGAATGCAGGAAAGGACACCGATGAATCCATGAGGAAGAAAAATTCTGCTTGTTTATAAATTCTGTTTTATCTGATGAAGTTTCACCCCAACATTGTTTTCTTTTTCTTTAAAAGGAGGAGTCAAGGGGTGCCTGGGTGGCTCAGTTGGTTAAGTGTCTGCTTTTGGCTCAGGTCATGATCCCAGGGTCCTGGGATGGAGCCCCATGTTGGTCGGGCTCCCTGCTCAATGGGGAGCCTTCTTCTCCCTCTCTTGCTCCCCGTGCTTGTGCTGTCTCTCTCTCTCTCTCTGTGTCAAGTAAATAAATAAAATCTTAAAAAAAAAAAAGCAAGAAGCATTGATTATTTTTAAATTACAAAATACTCAAAGTTTACAAAGGGATAAATGTAATGAATAAGGCCTTAAATTAAAAAACCTGCCCCCATGAACCCACCAAGTAATCTGAGAAATAGACATCGATAATGTCTCTTTAAGGTTTTCTGCATGCCCTTGCCCCTTCCCACTTTAAGACTGCAGTTAGAACCCGAATTTCTCATCCCAAGTAGGGTCTTTTCTCCCTTGGCAATAGATAGGGGACAATATCATGAAAATATCTTAATAAGAATCATCCCTTTAGACACATAGCACTCAAGTTTCTTAGAGAGGAAGTTTGAGGGGAAGTGGAAATAACACTTCTAAAGGAAGAATTACTTAAAGTAACTTTAGGGAACACGATTAGTCAAGATTCCTCCACATTGAGGGAATTGGAGATGAAGTAATGAAACCGAACTGATTTTTTAAAGAGAACTACTTGTTACAAAGAATAACAGGGTTTGAAATTGAGTCAAGAACTGAGTATAGTCCCTACAGCGTTTTGTTAACCAATAGGTCCGTTTTGCACCTTTTTATTTTTGTGATTTCTAGGACTGAAACCATGTTGGCGGGAAGCTGGAAAATGAATGTGTTTTTGCTCATGAAATCTTCATCTATGAGGATTATAGGCATAGTAAACATGGAATATGATGTTTTCCGGCTACACACAGACCCCCTCCCAAAGCACCTAAAAATGGCTTCTGATGTTAAGTGAATGAAAATAACACGTGGTCTACTGACTTCCTTGTACTGAATGCAGTGGTGTCTGTGATTCCCGTAAGTATGAGCTACACGAGGTCTCCATTGGTGGTGACTAAGCCTTTAATGTCATAGTCTATAGATTTTTAAAGTTTTTATTAGAAGTAACACAGACTTTTGGTAAGGTATCTGCAACATACAGAAAAATCTGAAAAGGAAAACAATCCTAGATTATTGACAATTCCTTCCTTCCCAAATACCTACTGTGAAGCCATGGAGGTGTCCATCCGTCCAGACTTTTAAAATGCAATGTGTGAATAAGATGTTTCATTTTTAAATGTAAAACAAAGAGCTGTAAAGGGAGCTAAGACTTCAAAGAAGCGGAAATGTGTCAGAATAGGAGGTGGTATGCATTACTTGATAATTTTGTACTAAAAATGATAATTGTGAAAGCCATGTAATAACACAATAAACTGCTTGTGATGTAATGTTAGATCAAACAAGATTACGAATAAGGGCACCTGGCTGGCTCAGCTGGCAGAACGTGATTCTTGATCTCAGGGTCATGAGTCAAGCTCCATGTTGGGTACAGGTTACTTAAAGAAAGAGAGAGAGAGAAAGAGAGTACAAAGCCACGTGTGCATAGAAAAAAAAGAGTAGATGGAGATATTCCAAAATGTTAATAGTGATTGGGAACTAGGTGGCAAGATCATGAAGGACTTTTTATTTTTATTTATTTATTATTTTTTTAAAAAGATTTTATTTATTTATTTGACAGAAAGAGAGACAGCCAGTGAGAGAGGAACATAAGCAGAGGGAGCGGGAGAGGAAGAAGCAGGCTCCCAGAGGAAGAGCCTGATGAGGGGCTCGATCCCAGAACACCGGGATCACGCCCTGGGCCGAAGGCAGACGCTTAAAGACTGAGCCACCCAGGCGCCCCAAAGACAGTGAATTTTTTATTCACTGGAAGAACTGGAAACTGTACTTAAAGTTCACAGAAATGTACAGCTAGAGAGAAAATGAGGAAAGGAGTTGAAGTTTGTAGATCTGAATTCTAGACTTGGGGGGCACCCGGTGGCTCAGTCAGTTAAGCGTTCAACTTGTGATTTTGGCTCACGTCATGATCTGCCCTGTGTTGGGCTCTGTGCTCAGCTGGGAGTCTGCCTTTCTCACTCTCTCTCTCTTCCCCTTCCCCCACTAGTGTACTATCTCTCTAAAATAAATAAGTAAATCTTTAAAAAAAACAATAAATTCTAGACTTGGATTTGCCCTTACTAGCCCCTGTTTCCTATTTCAGTGTGTGAGTGGTGAGAAAATGTCCTGCCTAACAAGGATTTGCCATTAGAGCAAACCAAACGAAACCAAAACAATCCACAAACTGAAAGAAAAATCAGAGGGCCAAGAAGAGATGGTAGAAGGGAGTCCTGTTAGATAGTCAGGCCCACCTTTGTTTGAGTACTTCAGGGATGGGGCACACACATCATCTTTGGATTTGGCCCATTTCATTGCTGAGAGCTCTATTGTTACAAAGGTCTTTCTTATATCGGCCTCCAGAACTTTCTGCCCCATTGTCCTAGTTCCAGCTCTGGGGTAGGATACCTTGGCCCTTGGCATGGCCTGATGGTTTCCAGGTGTGTAGCTATCAATCCCTTTGGTTTATGGGCCAAACAGGGGAACCTGGATGGCCTTCTCAGGCCAGGAAAGCCCTCGTTATCATTTCATCAGTGTGCCATAATGGGAACATGTTTAGAAAGCACTGTTCTGGAGATTGATCTTGGGAATGACCACCTTCCATTGTGTTAGAAGTCACGCTTCTACCAGGGCAGCTAAGCATGCAGTCTCTGATTGCACTCAGGATTCATGGAGGACGTTTCAGTCAATCAAAATCCCCCACAGTCATTTGGTTTTATTTTCCACCAGTGTTTCTGCTTTTTGTGTGTCCTGGTCTGTACTTACAAAATTAGGTTTGGGAAGAAAGAATAGAATTTTACATTTGTCTCTGTTAAATTTTGTTTTGTTAGATTGGCCCTGTGGTTCCCTCCTAATGGGATCTTTTGGGTTCCTGATTTACTCACTCAGTGAATTTTCAGTCCGTTCTACCTTGGGGTTCCCCAACTTGTAAACATGCCAGCTTTGCCCTTAGGCTGCAGGAACTTGCACTGGACCCTCCAGCTCTGCCTCCAGCCTCTAACTTGGCTTTGTGACCTTCTCTTCTCTTCCATACATGGCCTCTGGAAATGTTACCAGGATCCACCTCTACAATTTCTAGATCTTTTTGCCAATGCTCACTGGCTAAATTTTTGGCTTCAGATTCTTCCAGTCTGCTTTCTAATCTTGAATTTGCTTTTTTGGGGGGGAGATGTATTCCTCCCAATCCTCCCTCCACCCGTTCTCCTCTACTCTTGACTTACCACAACCGGTGGGTCACCCATGACCATGTGTACACCCAGCCTGGCTGCCATTTTCCTAGGAGGGACCAAAGAGGGCACCTGAGGTTTTCCACTGGAGACCACTCTTCAGGTTGACCCATTTGTCATGGAGCATGGGTGTTTATGAAAGTATCCAGTTCTACCAACTGTATTCTTCATTTTGCTCACAAGGAAGAGGTTTGCAAATGCTTTCATGAGCTCTCGGTTCATCGAGTCTGCAGTGTTCTGCATAATCTCCCCATCTATAACCCCATCAAGCAGATCAAATGAGCCTCAACATGTTTGGCTCATTCTTTGTCAATTCATGTTTTCTCTTAGTGATGACGGCTTCATTAAGTGCTAAAAGACTAGCTCTGTAGTAATTCATCTAAAATCTTTCCTGGTCACTAATTTGTACTTGCAAAATCCCTCCGACCTAGTGATAGATGAGGAAACTCTCTGGACATATGAAGTATTGAAGGATGGCATTCTCCTAAGAGGTTTGGAAGGAAGCTGGAAGACACCATGTGACTTGCTGGTCTGGAGGGGTCATGGGGACAATCTGTTTATACGGTTGCCTGGAGCAGGAGTGAAATCAACATGCAAGTATCAAACCAGATTCTCCCAGGGCTTAACCGCAAAGGTTACAAGGCAGCCATTTGGCATGATGTGTTAATTTTCCTGTTTAAAGGAACAAAGGTTAAATTAACAGAATGTGTCACTGGAAGGTAGTTCAGAGATCATGCAGACCAGCGCTCCTCAAATTGAAATATGCACATGAGTCACCGGGCACTTTTATTAAAAATGCAGATTCTGATTTAATAGTTCTGGGGTAGGGGCCTGAGAGTCTGTATTTCTGACCTGCTCCCTGGTAATGCTCTTGGCCTATGGCTACACTTTATGTCACAAGGACTTCAATTACAATGCTTTTTTTTTTTTTCCCAGATGTAGAAACTGAGGTCTAGAGAGGTGTTTTCCCCAAAGCCGCAATGATGAAGTTAAATCAGTGTCTTTCATTCATGTCTCCTGGGTCGCAGGTCAGTGTCCACTTAATTGCAAAGTTACTGGACTGTAAAACAGAGGTTTACCCTTTCTTAAGGACTCACAACCTATGGCCAGAGAGCCAAGGTTAGATTCCAGGTATAGCCATGCTTGCACACAGACACACACCCCCATGCACACACACACACCCACACACACACACGTGCTCACACTCAAAGATATTGCATCTCTCATCAGTTGTGATGTGTAGGAAACACATGAAATACAAACACATTAAAGATATTCTTGAATGCAAGTCAATTCTGAAGGTGTAAACTTTTTCTTAAGAATATTCTGGGAAAATACATGAGTTGTTTCTGACTTCTTAAGTATAAATACAGAACGTTCTGGGGTTCTACAGAGACCGTGTTGCTGATAAAAATGTGTCATAATGACGTTTTCTATAGTTTGAATAGTAAAAGCTCTGGCTCAGTGAGTTCTATGCTCTAACATTTATAATGGACCCTGGAGTTTGGAGATTTTCCATTAACTTCTGGTATTGAATTTTTGTTGCCAACTATGACTATTTGTTTTTTTGAACTCCGCAGAGGAACTAAGCAACTGAGAAATCCCAGGCAGAAGCGTGTGTGTGTGTTTGTGCATGTGCGTGTGTGTGCGCACACATGTTAACTAAACATTGTAGATTCCTGACATTTTTTTCTCCTTCCTGAGAAGTGAAAAGAGGAAGGGAGAAGAAATTGTCTAGAGTGGAAAAGAGGGTCAGAAAAATCCTTGAAATGAAATCTCTCCCCTTTACTGGAGGTTTAGATAAGACGATAAATTAACCAAGTAAAGGAAAATTGGCGTCACAAACTCCTATTTTGGGAGGCAAGTACCTATGGTGGGTTAAGCCCTTGTTGCATCTGCAGCCAACTATCTACGGGATAGGAAGCTTCTTGAGGTCGAGGCTGGGTCTTTTTTTATTGATTCCAAAATGCTTAGAAGAGGGTCTTGCATCCAGTGGGAGGCCAGAAGCATCTTTGGAATGAAATATCATTCATCTTCCAGCATCAATCACTCCTGGCCAACAGCCTTGGAAGCTGCTAGTGTGTTTTAAAGAGCATAACAGCCATGTCTGGGAGCTCATGAGTTGGTGTTTGTCTGGAAGTTGCAAACCACAGCTGACTGTGGCTTCTCCTCTCCTAATTGGCCTCTTCTTGTCCACTCAGAGTCTCTCTGATGGCATTCTCTCTTTCTTTATGGGAGGAAAGAGTGGGAGGAGAAGGAGGAGAGGAAAGAGGAGGAGGAAGGAGTCCAAGGAGGAGGAGGGAGAGGAGCAAGGGGAGGAGAGGAGGGGAAGAGGGATGGAGAAGATGGAGGAGTGGGGCGGAACTGGAGGCAGAAAGATGGAAAGCTGCTTGTGCCGAGGAAAGGGGGTCAGCCTCCTTCCCCTGAAATGCCCCTCCTCTGGCTCCCCAGCCACCACTGATCTCCAGGAGTCCGTGTTAGGACACTTTGAAAACCCAACTTGGACCCGGCAACACCAAAAGATAGATGTTGGCTCTCATCACTGAACATTCCAGAGATAATATGGGTTGGATCAGTTTTTAGCACTTTCTTTGTAGTTCTCTGGAAACATGTCCCTTGAGCGTGGGCTTCATTCTCAAGCTCATTTCTGTCATCTTAAGAAGGGTTTACCTATCAGCCTTAAGTGGGTGCTTCCTACCATTGTCAGGTGGAAGCCCCAAGCCTTGCTCTCACTGGACTGCCCCCGAGGCCTTGCTAGGGCCAGGAGGATGCCGTGCACCCACACACATGCTCACGCTCAAAGATATTGCATCTCTCATCAGTTGTGATGTGTAGGAAACACATGAATTATAAACACATTAAAGATATTCTTAAATGCCCTGTTGTGCCCATCTCACAATCTCTCTGGAAGGAATGGTGGGATGACCCCGGTTGGCACAGACCAGTGGGGCCAACCCCAGAGTTGGGGATGGAGTTAGTCCCTCCAGGCTCATGTCTACTCCACATTGGAGGGAGGGTGGCAATTTCATTCTTTGCTTTGAGGGTCTTCTCAGCTTTCTCACTGGGGTTATGCCTTTAACGATCTGTTGATTTACCAGATGGCCTAGACCTGAACACTCACAGTTGAGATAGGTTTTAAAAATGTCAGCAAAACTATTGCAGGAATGTTGCCTTAAACCTCAAGACCGTTCTGCTTATTCTTAATGTTAAAATCCCTGCCCATGTCTAACATAGAACATTTGGTCTATCAATTAAATCTCATTAATCTGCCAATTAATCATGGCTGCTTGGTAGTCACCCAGAATGGGAAGGCATTCCAGGACACCCTCTGGAAAGAATACCAAAGAGCGTGAGGAACATACGTTCCCTTGTCCCTGAGTACATACGTTCCCAAACAGACAGCACTGATCCGGGTAAGACGTGAAGAGCAATGCCAGAGGGGCTCATCTGGGCTTCACCCTGTCTGGGTAAGGGATCTGGAGGAAGGTGTTGACTTTTTCTACACGTTTTCTCAGATGGGATAAGCTGGTGATGGGTAGTAAGGAGGGCACGTATTGCATGGTGCACTGGGTGTTATATGCAACTAATCAATCATCGAACTTTACATCAAAAAATAAATAAATAAAAATAAAAAATTATTAAAAAAATAAAATAAAATGGGTCTAAAAAATGTAAATGTGCTAGAAAAAAAAAATATAAATAAAAATAAAAAATTATTAAAAAAATAAAATAAAATGGGTCTAAAAAATGTAAATGTGCTAGAAAAATGTCTGACACCTAATAAGTGGCCACTCTTCTGTCTGTTGTTATCACCGAGGCATGATGCAGGTGCGGAGCGGGAAGAATCACCCCAGGATGCAGTAAGGGGCGTAGGCTGCAGTAATGGTGGTCATGATCAGAAGTATGGGGAGTGGGGCCGCGAGGAGGGGGATGCACATGGGGGTGCTGTCACATGCACGAGGACAAGGAGAGGAAGCGGGAGGGTGGTAGCGCAGGGCACGTGCAAACGTGAGTTGGAGCACATCTTCTGGAGTCCGTGGGTGGCCCTCCAGAGGGGCACAGCCCAAGGGGATCTTGGGAAGGGCAGTGGGAACAAGGCAGAAAGGCATGTTGAGGCCAGCTCGTGGAGGAACCTGAAGGCCAAAATGGGAGGTTTGGTCCTGCTGCAGATGTTTGAGCAGCACTGTGAAAAGCTGGACACCCCGTGTTGTGTGGAGAACATGAATCTGAATTCGGGGCATAGGAAGGGCCCACAGAGAGCAAATAAAGAAGCAGAGCGGGACAGTGCCATCTCTGGCTCGCTCTCTCCAGAGGCTCTGGCTACAGCCCTCCCCTCCCCTCCTGCCTGCCACTGATCGTTACCCCGAGCCCAGGGGTAATCAGTGGGTCTCCCACCACCAGGACACTGACAAGAGACCTTGGCGGTGTCCCAGGGCCTGTGGCAGGTGAATGGGCACATCACAAAGGGGCCCGGGGGCTGCAAGGGAAAAGGAACTGAAAGGTCCTCCAGGCTCTCATCTGTGGCTATCGTTGCAAGAAGGATCGGGAGGTTGGCAGCCGAGGGAGAGGGTAGGAGTCCCCAGTCCTGGCCTTGACCCGTCGGACAGTGGGACCCCTGCCAGGCTGGACATGCTGGCAAGCCTTGTCTGGGTCTAACACAAAGTCACATGGGGATAGAGACACAGGCTTGCGAAGCATACGATGTGAGTGTGCGGTAAAGCGTGTTGGTATTTCGTAAGGGTTTGGCACGTTTTCGGAATGATTCTGGCTGTCTGCCCAGCTCTGAGTTTCCTGTTCATAGCTCCCCACATGTGTCACGGCTGAGGATTAAAGCCCCCATAGGTCTGACACAGACGTCACTCAGAGTCTCCTTTCTTTCAGCCTCCGTAAAACTGGGTGGGCTGACAAGATGTGAAGGACACTCTCGTGCCGCATGGACCAGACACAAAGCTCGTTTGAAAAAGAAAAGAGGAATTAGCAAGTCTCTCCAGGACTGACTTCAGAATGCACTTTTGTTTTTAAGAACCAACGTCAAGTCAGCTGACTTATTTGGGGGAAGAAACGCTGTGGGCTTACCCTCAGAGTCACCACCTCCTGCGAGACCAGCCATCCCCGAATGTCCCCACGATGAAGAAACGAGATGGTAAGATGATTAATTGCCCTTCTGGTTTTTGTTCCCGTATTTCCCCCTCGTTTTCTCGTTGCTTACTTCTCCACGGATGAAAGATTTAGCAGCCACGAATGGACTTCAAGAAAACTGAGCATGTTACGGTGTTTGTTGAAAACAAGATTTTAAGGATTTCTTGGACTTCTGTGGCTCTGTAGGCATATTTCACCTCAAGATGTGTCTGTGAGTCATATTAAAAAATTGCCTGTGATAATGTATGTTTTACTCTATGGAATATTAACTGGGAATGATATGGGCATATACTACTTATAAGCCACAAAGAGTTGCATGACTTTTTTGGTAAATCGTGCAGTCTAAGTGAAGGGTATTATGAATAAGAATCTTTTAAAAACATTGTTGCTGATATTAGAATTCAGACTTATTTGAGCACTTCCCATTAAGCTTTGTCAGTTTGAGAGGGGCACAATCTGGCCCAATGTTTGGCTGAAGGCATTGCATTTCTATTAACAGACACCCATTGGTTGCATTCAAAGTTAGAAGGTGTTGTCCTAGCAAGGCTCATATGTGCTTCCTCCAGCACAGCTTAAAGTGTCATCTTAGAAGCACAAGCATTTTTTTTTTCCCGAGGCTTGACAAATGTTACACCTAGAGCTGTAAGGAAAACTCTCAGAGGAGAGGATAAACATTGTCCGGTATTTCTCTATTGGACATGCTTGACTTCCATAATCCTGTCAGTAGCATTGCTGTGGGAAAGAATAAGAAAATGGGACAGAATCTGGAAGATTAAAGATAGGAAGTGAGAACACAAAAAGGAGAGCAAAATGAGGTTTACTGTTCAATTCGGTTCAATTCAATTGACAACTCCTTACTTTTATGCAAAATGCTGGTTGGTGCTGTAGTGAGGAGGGCATGGGGAGCTGGGTTCGGGAAGGATGTTCAGAGGGTGCAGCCAGTTTGTGAATCCTGTTACCTGCCCATGGGCAGCTGGAGACCACTGCACGTGCTAAAGGCCAAGGGAGGGTTTATGCTCCCTGGAAGCATGTGGATCTGTTGGGGAAGGGAAGGAGATAATGCTGCCCACAAGAAGCAGGGAGCACTTCTTGAGATGAATTTAATCTTCCTAATTCTGGTGAAGAATTAAGAGAGATACTTATGGCCTTTCTCAAGTCAGCAGGCGGTTGCTAATCTTCTATCCCACGACACCTCCTGGGCACACGCCTGCTTGCTCACTTAGGAGAAAACCTCGCTGGGCATGGTCGAGGAATGGCTGAAATGCACTTCTTTTTTTTTTTTTTTTTAAAATATTTTATTTATTTATTTATTTGACAGAGAGAGACAGCCAGCGAGAGAGGGAACACAAGCAGGGAGAGTGGGAGAGGAAGAAAGAAGCAGGCTCCCAGTGGAGGAGCCTGATGTGGGGCTTGATCCCAGAACGCTGGGATCACACCCTGAGCCGAAGGCAGATGCTTAACCACTGCCCTACCCAGGCGCCCCTGAAATTCACTTCTAAAATATCTCTTGCAAAACTAACAGGACTAGCACATCCTCATTGTCAGAAATAAAATAAAGGACATATAGATCAGTAAATAAGATGAAAGATAAAAATCTGTCGCTGTGGGATCAATGCTAATTTCTTTCTACAGAAGTTATTTGTTCACATTATACAGAGAATTTATCAAGTCATGTTGGTAGATATTGGATTGTTTTCTATTATCAACACTACAAAACTAACATACTTATAATGAAACCTTTGCATCTCTTCTCGATTATTTCCTAGGACTATATTCCCAGAGGAAAAACCGTAGGGTCAAAGGGCATGAGCATTTTTGAAGCTCTTGATCCCTGCCACTAAATTTAATCTAGGAAAGTGCTATTAATTTACACTGCCTCCAGCACTGTATGAATACCATCTTACCACACTTTCACCAACATTGGGTTTTGGTGTTTTTTTTTTTTAAATAAATGTGCTAATCTGATAATTGGCAAAGACTATTTTGTTGTCTTGATTTGCTTTAAGGGAACGCTTTGTAAAACCTTTCTACTTCCTATTCTGCCCCTTTGGGTTCAGTTTCTTGTCTTTTTTGGTTACTCATATCAAAGCAATCATTTCTTACAGTAACTTATGCCAACCTAATTTCTGGGGACTTTGACCTCATTTGATGTCGCTCACCAGGCCTGCAGAGAGCATGGGTAATAGGATGCTTTTGCTCTGACTTTCTACCATTTGAACAACGCCTGGCAAAACTCAATCTTTATGATTTTATTTCCCTTTTTTCTATAAAATGCAAAGATAAGGATTGACTTTTCATCCCACCCACGATTGTACTGGGAGCAGAGATGAGACAGAAAAAATTTCTTTGAATAGAAAAACAGTGAAAAATATGAAACAGTACAGTTACGATTGCTGTCATTATGAAGTTTATTTATATTCTCACCTTATAACGTATTTATGTTTGGAGAGTTACATGCTGAGATTTTGGCAATGTGTTCTAATTCTAGACTTGGAAAGTGTGTGTGTGTGTTGCAACATATTTCTCAGTTCTTGGAGTCAGCGCTAGCATTCGGCGTGTTCTAGGGCACATGGAGATACTGGAGATTGAAGACGGTTTCTATTCTGTTGCTTACTAATCTCATTTGCATGCAGAACCACACGCCATTCTTCTTATATTGCATTGTTGTTGACCACTTGCTTTGCTCAGTTCCCCTTCTCAAAGGCGGGACTTGTTTCATGTGTTTTTCTCTCTCTAGGGCCTGGTCTGGGATCTGTTACTGAGCGGGGGCTCAATGAATGTTTCCTGACTGAGTCCACAGAAGGGAGCTAGGAACATTGTTACCTAACTCTGCAGGGAAAGGAATATCTTAAAAAGTAATCACTGAAGATTTTGAAAATGGAGATTGTCTGGGGCAGATTGATGATTTTGTTTAATTTTGTTTGGGTTGGTTTCTATTTTTATTGAATACAAGCCAAAGGTAGAATCAGGAAAATGGAGATCACAGACTTGTAAGTGTAAGTCTCATGGACTTGGTGTGAGTATGAAATGCTTTACAGGGGGGTACAGGGTTTCACTCTGACCCCCAGTTCAGTGCTAGGCTGTTAGAATGAGAACCAAACTGATGCTTAGCAATGGCTTGAACTTGGCACCGAATAAATAATAGTGATGGCTAATACTTAATGGAGCACTTGACTCTATGCGAGATCTGCTTGGAAGTGCCTCGTGTATGACGTAGTCATTGTTACGATTTTATTTTGCAGAGTAAGAAGCTGGCGTACAGAGAAGTGATTTGCCCGAAGTTACAGCGGCAGTCAGTGCACAGCTGGGAGTCACAACGCAGTCGTACTTAGAGTGCACAGGTTGGTGAGCGTAGGGTTGACTGAACTCTAGAGACAATGGCACACAGGTTTGGGACCATTGATAATGTTTGTACTGTTCACCTGGGTATATAGTCACCATTTATTGAGTTCCCACTAAGGAACACTGATCTGGGTTCTTACCTCATTATGTCTCATCTGTTCACAACCTTGCAAGATTGGTATCATTACACCTGCTCAAGGACCAAACCCACTGAGACTCTGAGCAGCTCAGTAAGTGGCCCAGAGGTGATGAGCTAGTGATGAGAGATGCCCATCAATCTATACCAAGTCTGTTCAACTTCCTAGCCTATGTGCTGCACTGGTCCGCACAGCTGAGTGCTGATGCACTTGGTTCTTCATCCAAAAGTGCTAAGTCCAGTTCTACATTTGAGGTGCTGGGCCTAGAAACTCAACCAATGCATCCCCTCACTTGGGGATTGGGGGAGGTGGGGTGCTCTGCCTCGGTTTCTCTGAATCTGTGTAAGCCATTGTGAAATGGTACCTGAAGTTGATTTTCAGGCCAACATTCCCTGGCAGGATTATCCAATTTATCATCTCATCCTAGACACGTTAGGTGTTTAATATTTGGGGACCATCCTTATACATTTTAACCATCGAGCCCCCAATTCTGTACCAAGAATGTCCAAGAACGTCTCCAGGGAGGATGGGACAGAGTAAGGCAAGTTCTAGCTTGGGAGAGGGGGCTGGTTCTGTTTTCTCCCAGGAAACTTACCTGTCTTCTCTTAGATTAGTTGTTCCAGTTAGAAGGTGGGTATAAGAATATAATTTAAAATAGCATTTTACACAATTTGCTATTAAACTTTTCAGTAAGATTTTGGAATTTTAAAATATTTTTTAACAAGGGGCACCTGGGTGGCTCAATTGGTTAAGCATCCGACTCTTGATCTCATCTCAGGGTGGTGAGTTCAAGCCGCATGTTGGGCTCCACACTGACCATGGAGCCTACTTTTTTTTTCAACAAATAACATATGGTTTGTGTACTTTTGAAATTTTTTTCAACAAATAACATATGGTTTGTGTACTTTTGAATGGATCACACACAATTTAAAAGACTATTCGGTAAAGTCCTTCCTCTCCCTTTTCCTCAGACACCTCTTTCCTTCTCTCTCACCAACAAGTAGCTAAGTAACTGTTAATAATTTTTTCCATATTTCCACACTGTATTAGGGTTCTCCAGAGAAACAGGACGAACAAGAGATAGATACGTCAATATCCTATTGGTTTTATATGTAAAATCAGGCATATCATTGGGATATTTTGAGAGAGAGAGATAAAAAGAGAGATAAAAGAGATTATAAAGTATTGTCTCGTTTGGAGGCTGAGAAGTTCCATTATCTGTTGTCTACAAGCTTGGACCCAGGAGAGCAGGTGGCACAGTTCCAAGGCCCGAGAGCTGTAGGGCCAAAGGTGTAGACTGTAGTCCAGGTCTGAAGGCATGAGAACCAGGAGCACGTAGAGAAAATAGATGTCTCAGCTCAAGTAGTCCTGTGGCGTCAATTCAACCTTTCTCTGCCTCTTTGTTCTATTTCAACCCTCAAGGAATTGGGGGATGCCCACCCGCACTGGGGAGAGCCATCTGCTTTATGCAGTTCAAAGGCCCCTTCACCTCGGCTACGTGGGCTCAGTCAATTCGACACATGAAATTAGCCATCACACACACTAATGGTGCGTGCGTGTGATCTTCCGCACCCTGTTCCATATCTGCGTCTAACGAGGTGCATTTTTAACCTTTCAGTGGACTCCTAAGTTGTTTGCAATCTTTTGCTATTACAACCAGTGTTGCAATGAAAAGCAGCCTCGCCTGTGTCATTTTGCAGAAGTGCAAACAAACGTGTTGATTGGCTAAATTCCTAGAAGTGGAATTGTGAGTCAAAGACTTGGGCATTTGTGATTTTGATATGTATTTCAAAACTGCCCATCCATCTCCCACATGGTTATACTAAATAATACTTCTGGGAATGTTTGAGAGCATGTTTCCCCGTGTGCTTGTCAACATAGCATGCTAGCCAACTGGTTTTTATTCAACTCTTGTGGTCCTTCGGGGGAAGAGGTTAACTTGGTGTGTTTCTAAAATTTTCATATCTCATTTCATGGTGGAGGTGTCTTTATTTAGGCTTTATTTTTTGACAGCAGTTTTAGGTTCACAGTGGAATTGAGGGGAAGGTATAGAAATTTCCCTCTATGTTCACCCCCCATTATCAATATGCTCCCCCACGCCAGAGCAGCTCATTAGTTACAACGGATGAACCAACACCGAGACATCATTATCACTAAAGTCCATGGTTGATAGTAGGCTTCTCTCTCAGGGTTGTGCCTTTCATGGGCTTAGACAAGTATATAATGACGTGCATACATCATTATGGTATCATACAGTGTTTTACTGCCCTAAACGTCCTCTGTGCTCTATCTGTTCATTCTCCCTACTCCAGCAGACAAGCCGTGGCAACTGCTGGTCTTTTTACTGTCTTCCTAGTTTTGCCTTATCCAGAACACCATATGCTTGGAATCAAGCAGTGTATAGCCTGTTCAGACTGGCTTCTTTTATTCAGTAGTATGCATTTAAGTTTCCTCCATGTCTTTTCATGGCTTGATGGTTCATTTCTTTGAAGAGCTAAAGAATATTCCACTGTCTGGATGTGCCCCAGTTATTTATCCGTGCATCCACTCAACAGTATGTAGGCTGCTTCCAAGTTTGGGCAATTGTGAAGAAAGGTCCCATAAATAACGATGTTCGGGTCCTTGTGTGGATGTAAATTTTCAACTCTTTTATGTAAATACCAAGGGGCACAGTTTCTGGATTGTGTGGTAAGTCTGTTTTTGGTTGTGTAAGAAACTAACTGTCTTCCAAAGTGTCTGTGCCACGTTGCATTCCCACCAGCAATGAATGAGTTCCTGGTGCTCCACATCCTCGCCAGCATTTGGTGTTGTCAGTGTTCTAGATTTTGGCCAGTCTCATAGATGCGTAGCGGTATGGAGATTGTTTTAAAAACCGTTTGTGATCATAACTTTTGGTTTGCTCAGTAGTTGTGTTTTGAGGCCTTGCTGGGGGTCTAGCCATGGGATGCCATAGTGGGTGAGGGTGATCTGGCTACTGCCTGCAAAGGCCGCACAAAACAGCTGGGCGGTAGCGTGTATTACATCCATAGCGATTAGCACCAGGAACGAGACAGGCTGGTGCTAAGCTGGTGATGACGAGCAAGATCTGTCTTCGCCTGGTGGTGGGAGTCCTGGTGGAGGAGGAGGGTGGGTTCTGAGGCACACAGGTGGAGGGCGGAGGGAACAGTGGTGCAGAGCCCTGTTGGAGGAGCAGAAGATACGTACAGGGCTGGCCAAATGTGTGGGAGGGGGGTTGGTGGTGAGCTTGGAGACAGAGCAGGGGGCAGATCGCCATGGGCATTTGCAGCCACAGTCAAGACATTGGAGTTTATTCTGGATTTCAGGTAGTTAGTCATGGGCTGGAAAGAGGATGTCAGAGTCTTTAAAGTCTTACCCACGTAGAAGGTAAATGCTCACCTGGATGATGGACATCGTGGGCAAAAGTCATTGTATTTGCCACAAGAGATAGTGACATGGGTGACATCTGGTAGAGGGCTGGCCGGCACCCAGGATACCTCACTCTCTTGTCCAGCCCTGAATTCTTGTGTGCGTGACAAGTGACAAAAGCTCAGTCTAAACATGGCCATTGAGACATTTCACAAAAAACACATCCTACCTCTCCCAGAGATAAAATTCAGCTTACAAAAGTCTTTCTCCTTCGTTATCTCACACCTTACTAAATTAACTGATTGTTTTGACAAATCGTTATTAAGCGTCCAGTTTGGGCTAAGCCCTATGCACGGTGCCCCTGAAAGAAAGAGGAAGAGGAGGTGGGAGAGAAAATAGAAAGATTTAGAAAATGAACAGCAGCTTATGGTCTAGTTTCAAGACTGAAACAAATGTCAACCACCACAAGGAAGGCAGGAAAGAAACAGCAAAAAAGCCCTGCCACTTCTGGGTTCTAGATGAGAACTCTGGCCTTGCAGTGTGGGCTGTTCATGTGCCCTGAAGGTCTGCTTAGCGCTGGGGAGCCCTCCGGGGACTGGAGCTTCTCCTATATCCTTCCCTGGAGGTACGGGTAGGGTTATCATTCTAACTTTAGAGGTGAAGAATCAAGAGCTTTCCTCAAGACCACTGAGTGGGGAAGGGGCAGAGTGAGATTATCCCCTGAGCATTAATTCCATGGCTTTCTGTGGGACAGAATAGAGCAAATTCCTAAGTTTTATTCCCTGGGAAAGGCCCTGGGAAGAGGGTTTTTCTCTACTATGTATCCTCTTTCACTCTGGTCCCTCTGGTTCCATTCGTATGGGGCTGTTTAGCTGATAGGTCTGCAGTGCTGGGAGGGCCCTGCAGAAGGGGTGTGGATGGACCACAGACTCAGGTAAGGCCTGATGGTAAGGCTTGAAGCCAAGAAGTGCTTCCATCTTGTGAAGAAACACAGGGCACCAAGACGGAGATTGATGATTGAATGGGCGTTCAGATAAATCTCCATGGCACAACTGGTCATTTGTAGCCAGAGCAGAGTGGGGATGTGTGTGTGTGTGTGTGTGTGTGTGTGTGCATGCGCGTGTGTGTGGCATCTGGGATGAAGGCTTCAGGAACTGTTGGCCGTGGAAAGGAGTGAAGGGATGCAGGTTTCTGTTGACATAGGAACATGGAGGCAGGAAGCAGGAAGGCTATGAGGTCAGTTTCTTACCTCAAGCTCAGGAAGCTTCTCCTCCTGGTCCAGAGAAAAGAGGGCGGGGTTTGCTTCTGAGAACTCCTCAGGTGAGTTCTAGGTACTCAACCCAGATAGAATTGTCCAATCGGAGGCAACGTGGGATAAGGGATTGTTAAGTGAGAATGATGGGTTAGAAAGACAGCAAAAGGAATATTCAGGAAAAAAAAAGTCCAGAAACATATTTGTAAAACTTGAAATGTGTCTGTGCTAATTGTGATTGAAATAAATATTTTAGGATTCCTAGATTTTTAGGCTTTTGGGTTTCTTATACCTATGTTCAGTCAGTCCATAACAATGGCATGGTTGGCTTTAAAGACTAAAATTTCAGAAAGGATTTTAGCAAGTTTGATATCTGAAGCCGTCAGGCATTCCTGGAATGAATGGATGAACGAACGAATGAGCAAATGAATGAATGAACGACATTACTCGAGAACTAAGTGATGGCATGTTTGTGTCTTTTGTAGAAGTCCTTCTCTTTTTATAGTTTGAGGGGGATTATTGGACGTGAATGTGCTTATAAATTATTCCGTCTTGTTTCTAAAGATGCTGAACCTTTTGACAATGGGTCCTTTCTTGGCTGAAGTCAGCAGCGTTGCTTTTGATGACTGTAGCCGCTCAGTCATGTTTGCCAACGGCATATGCCAACGTGGGCCACAAAACCAACACATTCCAAAGCCATGAGTGCACCCCCCAAAACTGATGTGGCTTCCCTAATTCTATTCCCGGAGTTAGTGAGAGGGTAGCACTTGACTGGAAATCCTGGGACAACTTTTCATAGATCTTTTATTATCTGCAACTTCATTTGCCGGCCTCTTGATCTCTTTGCTGTAGGCTGACGAGCAGCCCGTCTGTCCTGGAAGTACCAACAACGTCGCACCCCGCCGCCCCACCCCGATCCGTCTCCTCCCCATGATTGTTGGGTGCTCTTTAGACATTAGCTGTGTTCCTTACACAGGCTTGGACCGAGGGAGACAGAGACCCAGACGCAGCAAGTGGTTTCTCAAGATGGTAGTGGGTGATTAATAGAATCAGGATATGAACACTTGTCTGTTGGACTCCCAAACTTCTTTGTATTTCATTGTGCTGAAACGATAGGAGAACTTGAAGAAGGGAAACACGAGTTTATGGAATCGTTCTTTTTAGATGTAGTTGAAGTTTAGTCATATTTTTCTGAGTATTGACATTTTTCAGAGTTTGTTCACAGGAAGCATGTGATTAAGGCTCCCTCCTTCTACCTCCATTGGGAATTTATCATCCAAATAGGCATAGGCTATCTGTAAACTGTTTTTTTTTTAAAGGTATTATGTGCTAGGGTTATTTTCTACCTTCTGAAATGATCAGTAGATAATATTTAAACTAAAATCAATACAAATGAAATATACATAATAGTAAAGTACAAATTAACTTGATAGCTATTTCTCTGGAATGATTCAACAGATGCTGCCTGAAGTAGGTGGGAGAAACCTGGTTTTACAAATAGTATCATCTGGCCATTAAAGAAAAATCTGTATATCAGAAAGGTAACTGATAACAGGTATTGGCAAGATTGTAGAGAAAAGGGAAGCCCTGTGCCCTATTGGAGGGAATGTAAAGTGGTATAGTTACTACTGAAAATAGTACAGAGGTTCCTCAAAAAAATTAAAGGCAGAACTACCAAATGACCCAGCAATCCCACTTCTGGGTATATATTCAACAGAAATATAAACAGGATCTTGAGGGGATACCTTCACTGCCGTGTTTATTGCAGCCTTATTCACAAGAGCGAAGGTATGGACACAACCTAAGTCTTCGTCAACAGGTGAATGGACAAAGAAGATGTGGTATAAATATGCAACGGGATATTATTCAGCCATGAGAAAGAAGGAAATCCTGCCATATACAATAGCATAGATGAAGCTTTAGGGCATGAGGCTAAAGTAAAATAAGCTGGACAGAGAAAGACAAATACTGTATGAGATCACTTGTACGTGAAGTCTAAAAAAGTTGAACCCAGATCAACAGAGTAGAGTGGTGTTACCCAGGGCGGAGGAGAAATTCGAGGGAAGTGGAGAGATTTTGATCAAAGGATAACTTCCGGTTATGAGATTGACAGTTTGGGGGATCTAAGGTACAGCATGGTGATGATGGCTAATATACTGTATTACATACTTGAAGGTTGTTAGGAGAGTGGATCGTAAATGTTCTCACCACAAAAAAGAAGTGGTAGTTATGTGTTGGGTTGGAGGTGTTAGCTCATGCTATGGGTGGTAATCATTTTGCAGTATATGAATGTATCAGATTAACACCTCGTACACCTTAAACTTACACAATGTTGTACTGATACACAAATACATTACACAGTCATATTGACCTACATCCACATCTACTGATAATGTAGCTGGGAATGCAAAGATTCATGGGATTTCTTTCCTAGGAGAAAAATACATGATTATAATCAGTGGTGATAGAACGTGTGCTTGGATTTCGTTGATTTAAAAAAGCTCATGTGAACTTGCCATGATACCTCTTTCGAATACATTTCCCTCAAGGATTAAGCATTTCTCTAGATTAACACCATGGGTTACTGAGCTGACTCACAAGGAGAAAGGAAGGCTACGGTTTTGCTATTGTAATAATGTGGGGAATTACACCCAACATCACTCACCATGCTTGAGTATTTATCATTAACCTCAAATTCTGAGACTTATTTAACTGCAAGATCAGAGTTCTAAACTTCTTTTTCCACATTGAAATTGTTAAGAACCTTGGTAAGACAATGTGACGAGTGTACAGAGACTATGTTTACAGGACAGTGAAAAATGCTGGGGGTGGGTGGGTGGTGGAGACAGCTACTTCCTTAGGTCTGGACCTGATGTCCAAATTATATATTATTGTTTTAGGGAAACCTATTGTGTGTCCCTGAGGCCGAGCTCTCTCTTCTTTGCCTGGCCACAGTCTGCTGGGCCCTGTAGAAAATGGGTTTTGCTGATGTGATAGGTCTGGGGATACAAAAAAGTCACCAGGTGGCTATGCCATGCAGCTGGTATAACGTGGGTTGAGAACCACTGACCTGGGAAGTAGACAGCCATAAATTCAGTAAATTACCTGAGTAAACAAGAAGCTGGCTAGAACAAGGCTGTCCAGAGCCATTGCCAAATCCTCCCTGCTGGGGGAATTTAGGGCCATTTTCCAGAAAACCTTGTCCCCAGAAGTTATCAAAGCCTCTCTCTGTCCCGTCTGTGTGGTTTGAATTTTTAAGGCATGGTGGGCATTAGTCATGTAAATGTAGCCACTGACATTTATTTGGCAAAGATGTAAATGTCTACTCGGTTCAAGCTATAGTCAGTCAGAAAAAGAACCTACCTTTAAGCATTTGAGTATCGGGAGTGAAGAGCTCATGTAAGACGAAATTGGGGGTTGCCAGTGCCATCAGAGGCGGGAGGTGTAGCCAAGGGTCCGGGGCGAGCGGGAGAGAGTCCCCCATTTCCCCTGGTCGGAGGGGTGGGGAAACCCTAGAAGGCTCCTTTGGAAGGAGTGCACAGTATTTGGTAAGGACCTGGAAGGGTGGGGAGGAGCACCTGAGCTGGAGGAGGAAGGGTGACATTCTCCAGGGAGGGAACGAGGGAGCCCCTGGGGAAGCTGGCAAGGAGGCAAATGTCTGCAAAGAGGTAGAGTCAGGGCAGAGCAAGGTGGCTCTAGGATCTGAAACCGAGTGATATGGCTTCATCCCAGGGGCAGTGGGGGACCCAGCACGGCAGGCTTTGACCGCCAACGTTGAAGCAAAGGGCAAGTAGGGGCTTGCCTAGTATTACTTATTCAGCTAACATGGATCGTTCAGAAGAGAAATGTGTTTTTGTCGTTATAACCATCCGTTTTGATGAGGTGAGAAAGAAGCCCATGTAGGTTACACAGGCCAGTTTTGCATTGACAAGTGGGTGTACTGCATTCAGATGTTTCAGACTTTTCTTTTATCTCCTTTTCTCTAACTTCTACTGCTTCCTTTGTTCCTCCCCAGTCCCCCGGAGGAAGAAATTTAAAAACTTCCTCCTTCCCACCCCCCCAGCCCACCCCACCCACACGATCTCGTCTAAAGTAGTAACAGTGAAACTCTGACTGTAAAAATATTACATACGTTTCCCTTGAGATTCTTTGGAGTGTATTGCTTCTTGGGAAAAAAAAAGAGAGAAAGAACAGGGGCATATGAATCGTGAAGGTGACTGGGTAGACGATTTTCTGTGATTCGTCCCAACTTTGAAAGTGTAAACCACAATTTGTAAAGTCATGAACAAGAATAGTCTCTCTATAAAATTTAATATTAGAATTCCATCCAATTACACCTTGTTCTTGACGGGATAAACTTTAAGCTCGTTGTCATTTCTGGAAATATGAATCCGAACTTCTACACTAATCAAGAATAATGAATCATGGGGGGCGCCTGGGTGGCACAGCGGTTAAGCGTCTGCCTTCGGCTCAGGGCGTGATCCCGGCGTTATGGGATCGAGCCCCACATCGGGCTCCTCTGCTGTGGGCCTGCTTCTTCCTCTCCCTCCCCCTGCTTGTGTTCCCTCTCTCGCTGGCTGTCTCTATCTCTGTCGAATAAATAAAATCTTTAAAAAGAAAAAAAAAAAGAAAAAAAAAGAATAATGAATCATGGAATTTTCCTTCAAAACCTAGGAATGTACTGTATGGTGACTAACATAATATAATAAAAAATTATTATAAAAAAAGAAATATTTCATTCCCCAGTAGTGAAAAAAAGAGAAAAGATTAGGTATGGCCATTAAGAAGTTTGATAGTTAGGACGGTATTTACTTAACAGATTGGGGCCACATTGACTGTTAAGTAAATACAGCAACTGCTTTTTTTTCTTCTTTTCAAAATACAAAAATAAAATGTAAAGGTAACCTAGATTTTGGAATAAATGGCCAACACACTTCTGCAAATGATGTTTCTGTATTAATTTGATTGCATCCGAATGCTCTTCAGTGTATTTTGGGAATTTTATTTGTAAGGAAGTCGGTAAGAGCTGCTTGTGATTCAGCCTAAAAGGGGAGCAGACATCACTGTCCCTACAGTTGAGATCACTTTGTCTAAATCTGACTTTAAGGTTTCAAAAAGTGTTTACTGAGTGCTTTGCATGGGGTTAGACACATTGGAGGATATAAATTAAGTAAGTAAATAAATAAATAAATAAATAAATAAAATGGTCATTGTCCCGAAACCTCTAGAGTTTGCTTTTTTCTCCCTTTCTCCCATTGGAAGAAATGGAGGAAATCAGGAAATCATATTAACAGACTTTCTATACTTGATCCTAGTGTGTTTATGACCAGGCTACATTTATTTTGTTTGTTTCAAATTTTTATTTAAATTCTAGTTAGTTAACATAATGGTGTCATCTTGGTTTCAGGAGCAGTATTAGTGATTCCTCACTTATCTATTACACCGTGCTCATCATAACAAGTGCCCTCCTTAATCCCCATCACCCATGTAGCCCACCCCCCCACCTCCCTTCAGCAACCCTCAGTTTGTTCTCTGTAGTTAAGAGTCTCTTATGTTTGCTTCTCTTTCTTTTTTTCTTTCCCATATGTTCATCTACTTTGTTTCTTAAATTCCACATATGAGTGAAATCATACGATATTTGTCTTTTTCTGCCTGACTTATTTTGCTTAGCATAATACTCTCTGGCTCCATCCACGTCGTTGCAAATGGCAAGACTTCATTCTTTCTTACGGCTGAGTAGTATTCCACTGCACACACACACACACACACACACACACATGCACATCCCACATTTTCTTTATCCATTCATCAGTTGATAGACGTTTGGGCTTTTTCCATAATTTGGCTATTGTTGATAATGCTGCTATAAACACCAGGGTGCACGTGCCTTTTTGTCTCCTTTGAGTAAATACCTAGTAGTGCAATGGCTGGGTCATAGGGGAGCTCTATTTTTAACTTTTTGAGGAACTTCCATACTGTTTTCCAGAGTGGCTGCACCAGTCTGCATTCCTACCAACAGTGTAAGAGGTTCCCTTTTCTCTATTTCCTCGCCAACATCTGTTGTTTCCTGTGTTGTTGATTTTAGCCCTTCTGACAGGTGTGAGGTGCTATCTCATTGTGGTTGTGATTTGTATTTCCTGATGATGAGTGATGGTGAACATCTTTTCATCTGTTGGCCATCTGTACGTGTTCTTTGGAACAATATCTATTCATGTCTTCTGCCCATTTTTAAACCAGATTATTTGTTTTTTGTGTGTTGAGTTTGATAAGTTCTTTACAAGTTTTGGATAGTAGCCCTTTATTAGCTATGTCATTTGCAAATAACATCTCCCATCCTGTAGGCTGCAAAGGTTTTGTCGACTGTTTCCTTTGCTGTTCAGAAGCTTTATATTTTGATGAAGTCCCAATAATTCATTTTTACTTTTGTTTCCCTTGCCTCCGGAGACCTGTCTAGTAAGAAGTTGCTACGGCTGAGGTCAAAGAGGTTGCTGCCTATGTTTTCCTCTAAGATTTTGAAGGTTTCCTCGCTCATATTTAGGTCTTTGCTCCATTTTGAATTTATGTGTATGGTGTAAGAAAGTGGTCCAGTTTCACTCTTTTGCATGTGGCTGTCCAGTTCTCTGAGCACCGTTTGTTGAAGAGACTGTCTTTTTTCCATTGGATATTCTTTCCTGCTTTGTTGAAGATTAGTGGACCTTAGCGTTATGGGTCCATTTCTGGGTTTTCCATCCTGTTCCATTGATCTATGTGTCTATTTTTATGCCAGTACCCTACTGTCTCGATGACTACACAGACTATTTTTCTAGATAAAATTTGCACATCTCTATTTTCTTATTGTTCTGCTTCTTATTGTTCTCATGTTAATTTTTTATCCTGTTACAATAAGTGTTTGACCCAGTTTGAAAGAATCTAGTGATAAATAGGGAAGGCGAAAAAAACCACTTTAACAAGATAATGCTTATTTCCACATGAATCTTAGATACATGACACAGTAAATACTGAAAAGTCTTAGTTTTAACATCTTGATTTTAAATATTGGGCAGTAATGCCCATATCTCATCAAACCACACATCCAGTTTTGGACGGGGAAGACATCTTGACTCTACACTTGAAATCGTAGCACCATCTCCACTTATCTCTGGGGGACCAAAAATAACAATGCAAAGCACCTACATGTGCCAGCCACCACAATGAGCACTTTACCTGTGCCTTCACCATCCTGGCAAGGTGACAGAGGGGGCACTGAAGCTGTTGTAGCACATCTGGAAAGAGTGGACCTGGAGGCATCTTGGCCTCTCTTATTGGTGGGTTAATGCTGTTTGTGGCATCCCCGTGCGTGGTCGTTTCTTGCTTGGCTCTCTTGTTGACATCACAAAATCAAGTGGGTGCGTGTATTACTGTGAGTTACCTCCGACTTCCCAGACTATCAAACAGCCACCGACATTTCTCTTCAGTTACTTCTGTACTCAAAAAACTGTCTTTGAGTCTCCATCCTAACTTTCTTCTGGCATGTTCCCTGCTTATTTGTTTATGTAGGTGAGTCTCACCTTGTGACTCAGGCACTTGAGGCAGCTTACTGTGTGTTTAAATGTGTGTCCAAGTCTGTATGGCCTCTCGGGGGTGTGTAACATGGACTTCTCGGAAATGGCCTTTGTGGGTGGGGGACACTGCTGGGCACAAAACATTTACTCTGTTCTGAACACTTGAGTTTCAAGGGTTATCCTCACTTATTAAGACTTTGGAAAAGCGCCAAAGCTGCTACTTCCTGGGAGTTTTCCATCAAACTCAGTCCTCTGGCATAGGAAAGAATGTTTTGCAATGTATCAAGAAATGTATATATACATACATGTGCATATTGCTCCAAATAAGAGTATAACTCTGGAAGCAAAGAAAAAATTTGCCAGAAGATAATGGTAAAAACCGTCACGTCGTGCTGAAGTTAGGTTGGACATTTTTTCAATAACTCAAGCATACCTAATTACAATATAAGCTCCTTACTGCATTTCAAAAATATGTCTTTGTCCAAGGAGGGTTTCCCTTTGTACTCTCATGTGAAGTTGGAATATTTATCATGGAAACCACATTGAACTTCCTTTGGTCTACTGAAAATTAGAAAACAAATTGTATGCAGTTAGTAGATTATTGTTTCAAACATAACCACATCAGATGAACTTCTGGAACTGAAATCCAGATGACACAACTTCACAATGCAATCGTAACATTCATTTAAGCCCCAGGTGTTGAGAAAGATGTCAGATACACCCGGTGTAGATGTCCTTCTCAGTCCGGCAGGGACAGAGTTTGGAGTATTGGTGGGAATGACATAGTAAGTGCAGACCGTTCGCTCTTAGCTGTGCAGGTGGGTTTTAGTTGGAAATCACTCTCGTGGCATAAATCCCTTCACAGTACTCTGTAATGGCTCCTTTGGCAATTCAGGTGGACAAATGGTTTTGTCTGAACGAGCTCAATCGGAGTTTCCCCCTGAGGTCTCAAAGCTGTCAGTTTTCAGCTCAGTATAACCAACTTTCACATGCTTATTTGACTAGATCAACCTTCGTCTCTATCATGTGGTCCTTCGTGTGAAAATACTTCAGCACAGAGACTTTGATGTGTGTGTGATGTGAGCGTGTGAATATTGTGTTTGTTGTATGTGTTTGGGGTGTGTGTTGTATGAATGTGTTTGTGTGTTGTGTGTATATTGTATGTTGTATGGCTGTGTTGTGTGACTATTTTTCATGTGTCGTGTGTGCTGGTGAGTGTTGTGTGTGAGTGTATATATTATGTGTGTGCTGTGTTTGTTGTGTGTGTGTTGTGAATGTTTTGTGTGTTGTGAAAGTTTTGTGTGTCGTGAATGTTTTATGTGTTGTGCCTGTGTGCTTTGTGGGAGTCCCCAGTGCCTGGCATGTATTTTAGAGGGCCTTGGTAAATATTTGTTCCATGAAGGAAGGACATAATTCCTTCATAATTCCCATGAAGCTCACTGTATAAGCTCACAGTTTGGACTGTCAGTTCTTTGAGGGGAAGGTCTATCTCCTGTTCATTTTTCTGTCCTTCAGTGTTATTCTGAAGGAGGCAATGCTGGTGTGAGATAAGGAAGTGTAAGGGCTCAGGTGGGAAACACATACAGTGTAGCTAATGACAGTCTTGCTCTCAAGCTCAGTCTTCCTGAGGCAGACACATTTTTCACATTCACTTTCTCATATACTATGTAGTTTCCTTCCTTATTATGTTTACTGTCTATTGTCTGTCTGCACCCTAGAGACTGTAAGCTCCATGTGGGTAGGGATTTTGTCTGATTTGTTCCCAGATATATATCCCCAGTACCTAGAACACTGCCTGGTGCATAGCATGTTGCAAAATAACTATTTACTGAATGAATAAATGTAAGAATAGATGAGTTCCAGCATGTTGGGTCCAAGTCAAGGTTTTTAGCCAACACAGGTGCTGTCAGTTACAATTTAATTTCAATCTCAGTAAGTCTTGGTAGATGCCTTTGAGGGTTTCTCCCTCTTGCTTTTTTCTGGTCCTCTCCCTAAGGTTGATCTAACACCAACGGCGATTGCTTCCCATGCTGGCATTGTGGAGGGGACCCCAACCCAAGCTGGCCCTGGCGAGTGTCTCATTCTGCTTGGTCAATGGTGGCAGCCCTGTCCTTGGGTCCCTGCTGCATTTTGTCTGCCATGTGTCTGTTGTGGTGTGACAGGTGTCACCTGAGTATGAGCCATCAAGCCATCCAGTGCTGATAACTCCGAGCCTTGCCATTGCTGTAGATGTGAGGCCCCTAGACTCCATCTGGCCTCCTGGTGTCAGGAACGCTCAGTGGCTCGGCTCCACCCACTGCTAGTGGCAGCTCGCTGCTTGGCTAGCCGGAAGCCGGGTCTCACTCTGCACCCACCTTCTCTGAGGGAATTGCCATCTATCCAGGCTACCTCAAGGGGAAGAGGCCACCTGCCCTCCGACCATAGGGTTCTGCTCCCCTTCCAGTTGTGACTGTAGGCGCTGAGCTCTTGCTTTCTCCTTTTTCTGTTTCTGTGGGCTCCTCCCAGCAGCTTCAGCCCCTGCCCAGCTGTGTGGTAGGAAGTCTCCACTGCCCCAGTCTAGCCCTGCTTAGTCTTTGGTGTATGGGTCCAGTCCTCCTCTCTGACTTGTAAGATGTGAAGTCCAGTTTGCGGAGTTCCAAATAAATCTCTTTTGTCTCTCAACAAAGCCTGGCACGTTTTTTCATCACATTTTAAGGTACACCTTGCAATAGATGACAGGTCATAGTTAATTGGCAGCATTTTTTTTTTCCTTTCTATTACACATATTACAATGAATGACATTTTAGCTTAAGCTGTTGCCTGGTCATGGCCTTAGACTCTATTCTGGAGTTCAAAGATGAGCAATACCTTTTTTGTTGTAGCCTCCGTCTTCCTCTTCCCAAGGTAATGGATGCCTCTTCTTCAAAGGTATGAAGCCACCAGACAAGCAGATGCAAGGGGTGACCCGGAAAGAATATGGGTCGAGAGCTATGAGGATGGCCACTGTACCATCTCCTGTGTTACCCTTGTCAGACCTTTCCCTGGCTCAAGAGTGAGGGTAGCAGCTGAGTGTTCCACTGAGATGAGCTCACTCAAAAACCTTCCATATAGTCAAGAAATATAAATCCCAGTACATAGGATCACTCTCTGAGTTAATATAAATGGGACTGGAGCAACTTAATGCAATAGATTGACTTCCATGCTATACCCAGGAATGCAGCAAAAGAAAATATGTGTTCATCTCAAAGAAGCCCAGCCTGCCATAGAGCAAAGACATAAGGACTCCCAGACAAATGGAGCAATGCCCACCCAGGCCATGGGCCAGTCACAGCCCCTGAGAGGTCCTGGTGCGGGAGCATGAAGGCCCCCAAAACAGTTGCCATTAAATACTAGAATAACCTCCCCTGTCTGATTCCTTGATCATTCAGAATACTTCTGATTGTATCTTGGTTTCTCAGTGTGCCCTTCCTGGAAGAAGAGAATGTGTTATCAGTAAACATTGCCTTGTCCCTTTGGCAGTCCTTCTCTCTCTGTCTCTCTGTCTCTCTCTGTCCAGAGTGCCCTCTCAACAATGAATGAGTGGACACGAAATAGGGAAGAGCTAAATCTTGCAAAAACAACCAAATCAAAGACTACAAAAAAAAAATCTGGTAAGAATGAGGGCTGTCAGCTAGATATTGATTACAGGCAATAGGAGTTGGCAACGGCAAGAGCCATTGGCATGTTTAAATGAGTTAAACTTGCTCAAGCAGAAAGGAAGAAATTTAGTCAACATTCATAAGTGCCTCTGGGAACCCAAGGTCAGGAAAGCAGCCTGGCTCCTAGAAGGGCTGAACCAGCCTGGGGGTGGGGGTTGTCTGTCAGCGTCTGAAGGAGTCCCTTTTCATTTTGTCTCCACTTCTCGCTGGTCTCTTTCTCTGAAAACTGGCTTTCTTTGCTTCTCTGATTCATACGGAGGAAACCGTGGCCACCCTGCATCTCCCAAAGGCGTCAAAAGGAGAACAAAACCTTTGTTTTGACTCCATCCATGACATTTATAGAAATTAGCGCTGTGTATTTCAGGCTTGATGCAAAATTCTTGGGAGAGAGCATGTATGTCTTCCAGCTTTGGGTCTACTGAATATGCTCGGCCCAGACATCTGTGGCTAAGAGCATCTCCCGAGGCCCATACCTGTGGACTGGCAGCAGGTGTCAGGGAAGTTGGTTTACTTTCCTAAGAAATAGGGGTATGCTATGCACTGAGTAGACACCAACCCAAAGACGTCTATATAAGTACAGAAAGACTGAATGCAGCCTTGAGTTAAATATGCAAGTACATTTAGTCTATTTCCTTAAGGTGACATTGCGTCCCACTCCGAAGTGTGGTGATTCAAAGGATGATATGATATAATGTCAAAATTTCATCAGAGACATTTAACCATGGATATACCAATGCCAGGCTACCCTTGTTACATTTGAAGTTGCTTTTTTTATCTTGTTGGGAAAAGGATTATGAAACCCCCTTTCAGAAGCAAGGAGAGCTTTCTTGTAAATACATTTAGCTTCTTTAGAATGAAGTATTCCCAGAATTTCATGCTGAAAGCTAATATGAGTACATCAAAAGCATTTACCACAGTTAATGGTAAACGAAAGGGCCAGGGGAGATATTTTACATGTGTGCTTTACATATATACAACAATAAATTGTTATGGTTGAAAATAACGTGTGCTAATACAATTCCAAGAAAATCTAGAAATACGAGTAGAGTGTCTTCTGTGGATTGTTCTTGGTTGATGGAGAGCAAGGGAGGGGACTTGGAAGAAACTGTAGCAAAAGAGGAATCAGGGAGAGGATGGAAAGGGGGAGGAGGAAGGGAGAGGGAGGGGAGGTTTTGAGTGACGTTATCTCAGTGGAGCCCTAGATGCTACCCTCACTATTGAGCCAGGGAAAGGTTTGACAAGGGTAACGCAGGGGATGCCAGAGTGGCCATCTTCATAGCTCTCGAGGCTGATGGCTGGGAGGATCTCCTGGAGGCTCTTTCTCAGCTCTTCCCCAACTATCTAGAACCCACTGGTCACTTAGCATGTGCTGTGTTCTCTCTGCAGAGCAACTTGGCAGGAAAACCACAGTAGAGGATTTACTCTTGCAATTTCTTCGTCTCCGCGTGAGAGAATAATTCTGAGCTGAGATTTAGTTTGTCACAGACAATGGTTTTTTTCCCCCTCGGTCATAAGTCTCAGTAACCTTATTATGGTTACTTGGACTGAAGGCTTCCTGAGAAAGTCAGGGGAAGAGTTTCTGACATGGGTTGAGGGCAGTCACAAAGGTGAGTTCAGAATTAAGTCACATTTAGCAGCCAGAATCCACCTGGGGGCACACAGGTGAGAAATGAGAATAAGGGAGATGTTTAAAAAGGTGAAGCACAAAATGTTAAGAACTTTCAGCCTCCCTGCGGCACTTAGGGCTCTGGAGTGTCAGCCAGCCTGGTTGGGTCAAGCCTTTCTCATGGTTTTGGGTGTAATATTTCAAAGCAGGCTCACAAGGAAAGCTGAGAGGGTCTCTCACGGGTGGGGTGGGGGACTGCCTGTGAAAAAAAGACCTCTTTTGTAATGTTTTGCATGCTCCAAAACTTGGAATTTGAAATGGTTTTCCTAGAAGACTTGTCGTTGAATAGGCCACCAAGTGGGATGAAGTCAAGGGTGAGCAAGTAGACAAGGACAAGTCAAAGATAGTAGTGATGTCGTTTCCAAACAGGAGCTTTGTTTTGAGGGATGAATTAGATGGTTTTGATCAGTAGTTCTTAAATTCAATGGACTTAATGCTCTTTTTCTTAAAAAATATTTTATAAATGTCCTCTACTATTCTGTAATGACAGATAATATCTCCTACCTACATATGATATTAAAAATTTAACTATGGGGTACTTGGGCGCCTCAGTCAGTTAAGTGTCCGACTCTTGATTTTGGCTCAGGTCAAAATCAGGGATGTGGGATCGAGACCCCCATCAGCCTCCATGCTCAGCACGGAGTTTGTTTGATTTTCTCTCTCCCGCTCTGCCTCGGGCCCTCCCTCCCCCATTCTCTCTCTCTAAAATAAATAAAATCTTAAAAAAAAATTTAACTGTATTACCCTAACCATGATGTGAAGGAGAAATGAAAGTTATTCCACATTCAGTTCCATATGCGTAGACATGGGTCTGACCGAACCGGAAGACACAAAGTAGCTGTCCGATGCGTGCAGGGACACACAGAGATGTCTGTAATGTGGCAGCAGAGAACACAGATGGAAACAGTCTGTGTCTCCCTGGAGATGCCTTTGATGATGTGATTTTCCCCAGTGATGAACAAATCTTTCTTAAAGTTCCAGAAAAAATAAAGTTCTACTTCCCCTCAATTTTTGTGGTAGCTGCATCTCCAGAAAATTGAGTATATCTTAAAATGGCACAAAAATTACTCTCTGCTTCTATGGAAAACAGAGTTAGGCTCCAGGCTCAGGTTTGACCCATATTCCGGTCTGGCAGGATATTTGAAAGTTTTGGAGGCTGGAGGACATTTTGTTGTACAGGGCTGTCCTCGGTATTACAGAACGTCTAGTGTCCCCGACTTCTGTCCACAAAATGAAGCAGCCGTCCAGACAGACAACCAAAGTATTTCCACCGCGACTTCAAACTCCCCTAGGGCAGGCTCCGCCCCTCCGAGGACCCGTTATCTCATAATCACGGGTTGGAAGAGCCCTCGCGGGGATTATTGGCTAACAGGTGTTGATCTGTGGAGCAGTTCGTAGCTCTTCAGCCATACGGATTTCCAGGCACCATCTGTGGTGAGATTTTGCTCAGAAGTAGGGCTCTAGAACATGCATGAGATGCTGGTACACAGCCAGATGTGGGGCCGACTGACTCAGCTGCCTCTCTATCTGATTCATGAGGCCCCTTTCCCATATCTAGGGTCAGTGGCTATCCAGTGTGTGTTTGAAGGAGGAGGGTTTGAACATCAGTTCTCTTTCCAGCCCACTTATTAGTCCAAATGCAAGCCATGAGTTGGAACAGGTGGTCCAAGTTCCTATGTAAATCCCTTTCCTGGGTCCTTCCTTGTGTAGGCAGCCTGGGAGATGGTTGATTGGTGATTCGGACTTCAGCCTTCTCTGCTGTGCTCATTCCCATGTTCAGACCCCCTGACTTCATCAAGGGTGAGAAACACTTTGCTCCGGGTCTCCATATTGTGAAGTTCCATTGGCTGAGTCCACTCCCCACCTTCCTCAGAAGGATCGAGGACAGATAAGTTGTTTTCATGCTAACAACCGGCGTATTCATGGCTGGTGCCTGATGAGACTAAACAAAGATGGTTGAGAGAACTATAACTGGTTGTGGAAGAGTTGGGGCGAAGAAGATAAAACATTGTTAAATGGAAGGGATGAAAAATACCAGAATCAAGCACACAAGAGCCTTCAATGTGAAGTTAGGTGATTCATTCATTCAGTAAATAATTGAAAATGCACCCACTACATGTCAGGCTTTCTTCTGGACAATGGCAGTACCATAGTGAACAAAACAGACCCAAACCCTACCCTCATGGTGCTTACGTGCTTGGAGGCATAGACAGTTAAGACACAAGGTCGCAAGGTAATAGAGACGGTGAGTGAGATGATATGTGCTCTGAAGCACCAGGAGGGACCTCACATAGGGTCAAGTTCGTGTGCACACTCGTGTGCACGTGTACATGGGACATCCAAGGGCTTCAGCTACCTCTTCGGCAATGAGGTGGGGAATTTCTTTGGCAATAGTGATTGAGTAGTGGAGAAAGAACGGGAAAAAGATATTGCAGTTGTCAAGACAGGAAATGATTCAAGTTTTGGTAGAACTTTTTAACAATGAAAAATGAAGAGAAACAGAGCAACTTTGGCATGGCTATAATTGAATTTCTGAGTTTACGTAAGGAATGTTGAGAAACTTCTGGTTGCAAACTGACCTTTTGTTTGTTTTAAGTGCTTCATTATCTTTGAGGACTGCTTAGATTTCAGTGCCCGATAGCTCCTCACGATATTGACAAAATGCATTGTCCTATCGCCCAGAGACCAAGTTCTTTTACATTTCGCACTTGGTTACTTGAGGCTTGCGTGTTTGTGCAGAAATATCCGGCTTTTAAAATGTGGTTTTGGTCAGTGCTTTTGGAATGAAGAATTTATCAGCGGTGGTGACAAGTACATATTCTTTCAGCGAGAAATACTGATGTACTCTTTACCAGAAACTCCCTATTCAAAAAAAATGACATCACATTAGGAGTTTATGCCAAATAAAGCTTCTGTAATGTTTGCTTATTTGCATATTATTCAGTTAAAAATCTTGTCAGGTATATTCATTATCTGTGATTTTCTCAATAACCCTCTTGTGTAACTGGGCAGGTATTTAATACCCATTTCACAGGTTCAAAGATCCTGAGTAAGTTACCCAAATTTAACTAATGTATGGCAAATGATGATCATTTCTATTATTGACTATGTATTAGACCATGTGTAAATGCTCTTTACATATTAACTTATTCAGTCCTCACAATAACCCAATAAAGCAGGTACTATTAATAACATTATTTTACTGTCAAGGAAGCAGAGAAGTTTAGTGACTTGCTCAGCACCACACAGCTAGTACATGATAGAGTTGGGATCCAAGCTACGGCAAGCCGGCTCCATTGTCTACACTTGTAACCACTAGGCTATTCTCCCTCTAGTTGTGGAAAGCAAACTTCCCATATTTTAGGATGTTTTTTTACTTTACAAACAATGACACCACAATAGGGATAAATGGCAGGGCAGTGGAAGGTCGCAGTGTGGATAGCAAAGACCATTAGCTTGGAGAGTCAGCTGAGTCCACATGGGGTTATTCCACTCCCTGGATTATCTTAAGCAAGTTCCTTAAGCTTTCTGTTTCTGTCTATAAAGCAAGGGGATAGTGACTCTGTTCATAGTGTGGTGAGAAGAAGTGTGATGTCCTATTAAAGCGCCTAATTCACTATCAGACACGTAATAGGTGCTTGATAGTTAACACATTTCCTTCATCGGTTATTAGGCATGGGTCAGATGAAGAGTGGGAACATTACGGTGAAGTAGATTGGAAACAGCACTGGCAATTTCACAAACCCTTCAAGAAATTCGGGGTAGGGCTCGTACTACCTAAAAGAGCATTTCAGACTTCAGTGATGAGTTAAGACCCAGTTCCTTGTGGGTGAAGCTTATAGGGGCTGCTGTTCTGTGAGTTATCATTTCAAAGTCTGCATAAAAGATGAGGCAGCTGGTGTTTGGGGTGATTCTCCCTTCCGACTTCTTGATCTGCTCTTCGTCCTTGGTCCTGGGAAGATACTTCCATGAAGTACACAGCAGTCTCTGTAAGACTGCAAAAGCTTTAGGTAGAAGAGAGATTCTCAGATTTGTAGACTAAGGACCCCTTGATGCTCTGAAAAATAATTGAGAACTTTAAAGAAGTTAGTTTATGCGGTAAACTCTACTGATTATTAGAAATTATTAGAATTGAAAAGAAATTAAAAAATAAAATTTTATTGATCATTTAAAAATAAAAATAATTTATTACCTATTAACACAAATAACATTTCTTTTACAAAAATATACTCTGAAAACAAAAAAAAATGGAAAAGTAGCATTGTTTTACATTGTTCTGGAAATCTCTTGACTATTTGGCTCAACGGAAGACAGATGAATTCTCATATCTGCTTCTGCATTCGATCTTTGAGATATACATCATGTAGCCTCTGGAAAACCCACTGTATACTTGAAAAAGAATGTATCTGAAGAAGACACATACCATCTTTGAATCATTATCAAAGTAGTTTTGACCTTATGGACCTCTAGGAGGATCTCAGAGACCTCCGAGAACCACTAAAATAAAATATTTTTTCTTTTTAACAATTTTTTTTGAACACTCATGGAATTTCCATTCAACTTCTCCCCCCTGATACCTGTATTCAACCAATCACAGTTACTAATAATTCTTCCTTTGAAATTCCTGGGTTTGGCAACCCTGGAGATAGATAACTTGGTTCTTTGGACTTTATATGTCTTCCTCCCACCTTCTTTCCTTCCTTCCTCCTTCCCTTTCTCCTCCCTTCACTCTTCTTTCCTTTCATTCCCTGTGGCACAACCTCGGTCTCTCTGACTCTGGAACCCATCAGTTGCCACACTGTCCTTTACCTGACATCAATCACAATTTGCTTCCTTCCTCAAAAGTCTTGGTCTTGGCTAACATTTATTAATTCTGGGTTATGTTTTATAAGTATTTCAAAAACGTTTCCAAACAAAATTGAAAGGAAAAATATTTTGGGATGTGTAAAGAATTTTAGATGTGTTCGTGGCCAGCAGTCATGGAAACTCTGGAAACTGTGTAGCCAGGTTCTACTGCCAGCAAGATTGACTAATAGGGTCTGGATTTACTTCTCACCACAGACAACAAAAAAACTGTATAAAATATATGAAACCAGGGTTTTTAAGACTCTGGACCTCAGCCATTGAAGGCCATGAATCCCTGAGAGATAGGGAAAAAAAAAATGAGATAAGCCCTACAATGGCTCCTGCTTAGAGATTGAGAGAGCTTCCAGGCTGGAAGAGTGTCCAGCCACTTCCATAGGGAAGGGAGAGCCAGGAAGAACTCAGCAAACTTCCCAGCAAACTGAATTGAGACAGAGCTAAGGGCCAAGGGAGCCCAAGGTGGCTATAGTTCACAGGACGGATACCAGAGAGGGGAGAGCTGCAATGAGGAAGAACTTCAAGTCTGCAAGGGGTCCCCCTTAAGAGCGTAGTAGAATACGGATGAGCGTATGTGTGAGGGAACTACCTGAGGCCAGAAAATAAACCTCCTACTTCTACAGGAGTAGATGAAATAGTAGACAGCGCACAAGGCCAAGAATAATTTCCGTTCCCAGCAGCCAGACTGGAGAACCTCATAACCTGAAGGCATTTGGTAGAGGACAAGGATCAAGTGCTTCAGCAGTGGGGCAAAATGAGCCCCACACTGAATGCTGCCCCGGCCCTGCCTAACGAGTTGTAAAGGCAAGACCCAAAATAATTGAAGCACTTCCAAGAACTTAAAATGCATCCTCCAAAATACCTGGCATCCAACATGTTAGAATTCACAATGTTTGGCATCTAAAAAGAAATTACTCTGATTGCAAAGAAGTAGAAAAATAAAAGGAGGAGAACAATCGGTCAGTCAAAACGAACTGAAAGCCAATACAGATGTTAGAGTTAGAGACCAAGACATTTGAACAGTTATTATAACTGTATTCCATATGTTTGAAGCGGTAAGTAGAGAATTGGAAGATGTTAAAAAAAAAAAAAAAAGACCCATCTCTAACTTCTAGAGATGAAGACTGCAGCATCTGAGATCAAAATACACTGGATGAGATTAACATCAGATTGGATGTTGTGGAAGAATAGAGTAATGAATTTCAACACACAACAATAGAAACTATCAAAATGAAACAGGAGAAAAACAAATGAACAAACAAAAAAACAGACGTGTCAGTGAACTGTAGGACAATTTCAAGCATCCAATTACACACATAACTGAAGTTCCCCAAATGAAGGAGGGGTGACAGAAAAAATATTTCAAACAATGGCCAGAACGTTTCCAGATTGGGTGGAAATTACAGACCCATTGATCCAAGAAGTGCAATGAACCCTGAGAAACACAGAGAAAAATACATTGCATTCTGTGATAATCAAACTGCTTAAAACTGGTGGTAAAGAATAAATCTTAAAAGCAGTCAGTGAAAGAACACACAGAAGAACAAGGATGATGAGATGGCAGATTCTCACAGAAACAATATAAGCTAGAAGACTTTTTGAAGCATTGTCTCTAAAGTACTCAAAAAAAAAAATACTGTCAACCTAGAACTCTATACACCGTGAAAGTATCCAAACACAAAGGCAAAATTAAACTGTTTCAAATGTACAAAACCTGAATTCATCACTGGCAGACCTACACTACAAAATATTAAAAGCAATCCTTTAGACAGAAGGAAAATGATGACAGATAGACATCTGGAGTTATCTGGAGGAATGAAGAGCCCTTGAATTGGCAATGAAATCATGACTTAAATTTCTTTAAAAGAAAATTGCCTATTTATTTATTTATTTATTTTTAATTTTTTTATGTTTTTTTATTATATTATGTTAGTCACCATACAGTACATCCCTGGTTTCTGATGTAAAGTTCGATGATTCATTAGTTGCGTATAACACCCAGTGCACCATGCAATACGTGCCCTCCTTACTACCCATCACCAGCCTATCCCATTCCCCCAACCCCTCCCTTCTGAAGCCCTCAGTTTGTTTCTCAGAGTCCGTAGTCTCTCATGCTTCATTCCCCCTTCTGATTATTCCCCCTTTCTTTATCCCTTTCTTCCCCTACCGATCTTCCTAGTTCTTATGTTCCATAGATGAGAGAAATCATATGATAATTGTCTTTCTCTGCTTGACTTATTTCACTTAGCATAATCTCCTCCAGTGCCGTCCATGTTGCAGCAAATGCTGAGAAATCGTTCTTTCTGATGGCCGAGTAATATTCCATTGTATATATGGACCACAGCTTCTTAATCCAGTCATCTGTTGAAGGGCATCTCGGTTCCTTCCACAATTTAGCTATTGTGGACAATGCTGCTACGAACATTGGGGTGCATATGGCCCTTCTTTTCACTACGTCTGTATCTTTGGGGTAAATACCCAGTAGTGCAATGGCTGGGTCATAGGGTAGTTCAATTTTTAACTTTTTAAGGGACCTCCACACTGTTTTCCAGAGTGGCTGTACCAACTTGCATTCCCACCAACAATGTAGGAGGGATCCCATTTCTCTACATCCTCTCCAGCAATTGTTGTTTTGCCTTGTCAGAAAATTGCCTATTTAAACAGAAGTAGTGATAGTGTGGTGTGAGGTTTGTAACACATGTAAAAGTGAAATGAATGACACACATAGCTCAAAAGCCAGGCAGGGAAAGATGAAACTATAGTATTGTAAGTTTCTTATTAAAAATTGAATTATAATTGACATACAATATCATATTAGTTTCAGGGGTACAATAGTGGTGTGATGATTTTATACATTACAAAATGATTACCTTTACCCTCTGTCACCATACGAAGTTATTACAATATTATTGACCATGTTCCCTATGTTGTACTTTTCATCCTCATGACTTACTTATTTTAAACTGGAAGTTGTACCTCTTAATCCCCTTCATTGTTTTACCCACCCAAACCCCTCCCTGAGACAACCACTAGTCTGTTCTCCATATCTCTGTGTCTGTTTCTGTTTCTTTCTTTCTTTTTTAGATTCCACATACAAGTGAAATCATATGGTATTTGTCTTTCTCTGACTGACTTATTTCACTTAGCCTAATATCCTCTAGGTCTACGCATGTTGCTGAGTGGACCTAGAGGATGGCAAGATTACATTCATTTTTATGGCTGAATAGTATTCTATTGTATACTTATCTCCCACATCTTCTTTATCCATTCATCTGTCCATTGACGCTCGCTTCCATATCTTGGCTATTGTAAATAGTGTTGCCGTGAACATAGGGATGCATAAGCCTTTTCAAATTAGTGTTTTTATTTTCTTCAAATAAATACTCAGAAGTGAAATGGCTAGATTATGTCCAGTTCTATTTTTAAGTAAGGTTCTTACATGTGGAACTATATATCATTTGTGGAGAAATTTTCAGCACAAAATGCCTATTTAAAAAGGCAGAAAAGTGTTGGGGTGCCTGGATGGCTCAGTTGGTTAAGTGTCTGACTCTTGATTTTGGCCCAGGTCATGATCTCAGGGTTGTGGGATCGAACCCTGCGTCAGGCTCCATGCTGGGTGTGGAACCTGCTTGAGATTCTCTCTCTCCCTCTACTCCCTTCTCTCTAAAATAAATAAATAAATGAACAAATAGGCAGAAAAGTGGAAAATCCATGACCTCAGCCTCCACTGTAACTAGAAAAAGAAAAACAGATTACACCCAAAGCAAGTAGAAGATAAGAAATAATAAAGATCAAAGCAGAGAGCGAGGAAATAGGAAATATAATAGAGAAATCAATGACACCAAAAGCTGATGCTTTGAGGAGAGCAATAAAATTGATAAATATCTGGTCAGCATGATCAAGAATAAAAGAGAAGACAGAAATATCAATTATCAGGCCTTGTGTAATATGACAGCACTACACAACAAATATTAAAAGGATAATTATGCTAAGTGAAATAAGTCAATCTGAGAAAGACAATTATCATATGGTTTCACTCATATGTGGAAAATAAGAAATAGCACAGAGGATCATAGGAAAAGGGAGGGAAAACTGAATGTGAAGGAATCAGAGAAACCATGAAAGACTCTTGACTCTGGGAAACAAACTGAGAATTGCGGAAGGGGAGGTGGTTGGGGGATGGGGTAACTGGTGATGGACATTAAGGAGGGCAAGTGATGTGATGAGCATTGGGTGTTTTACGCGACTGATGAATCATTGAACACTACATCTGAAACTAACGATGTACTATATGTTGGCTAATTGAATTTAAATTAAAAAATAAATAAAAGGAGAATGACAGAATATTAGGAATAAAATCATGCTAAAAGCATGGACACTTACATGAACTGGATAATTTCTTTGAAAGACACAAATTACCAATCTCACTCAGGAAGAAATAGATGACTTGAATAGCCTCCTATCTATTAAAGAAATTGAATTTGTAGTTGAAAATCTTCCCAGAAAGAAAACTCTGGGCCCAAATAACTTCCCTGGAAAATTCTACCAAACACTTAAGGAAGAAATAATATAATTTCTGCCAGACTTTTGGAGAAAATTGAAGAGGAATAAACACTTCCTGACTCATGAGTTCTCCCCAAATTTTTGAGGTTAGCATTACCTGGATATCAAAACCAGATAAGACATTACAAGAAAAAATAACTATAGACCAATATTCCTTATGAAGAAAGACGTTAAAATTCTAAACAAAATACTAGTAAATCCATTCCAACAATATATAAAAACACTAATACATCATGGCCAAGAAGGCTTTATTCCAGGAATGCCAAGTTGACTTGCCAACGGGAAGTCGAGAAATGTAACTTACCATATTAATAAAACCAAAAAAGAAAAACCTGTAATGATCTCAACAGATGCAGAAAAAGCATTTGACAAAATCCAACTTCTATTTCTGATAAAAATTCTCAGAAAATAAGGAATAGAAGTGCACTTCCTCGGGGCGCCTGGGTGGCACAGCGGTTAAGCGTCTGCCTTCGGCTCAGGGCGTGATCCCGGCGTTATGGGATCGGAGCCCCACATCAGGCTCCTCTGCTATGAGCCTGCTTCTTCTTCTCCCACTCCCCCTGCTTGTGTTCCCTCTCTCGCTGGCTGTCTCTATCTCTGTTGAATAAATAAATAAAATCTTTAAAAAAANAAAAAAAAAAAAAAAAAAAAAAAAGAAGTGCACTTCCTCAAGCAGATAAAGGGCATCTGCGAAAGACCTACAGCTAACATCATAGACTGGAGGCTTTCCCCTAAGATTAAGAACAAGGCAAGAATGTCCACTTTCCTCACTTCTATTCAGCGTGGTACTAAAGGATCTAGTTGGCATAAAAAATCAAGAAAAGAAATAAAAGTCATTCAGATTGGAAGAGAAGAAGTAAAACTGTCTCTATGTGCAGAGAACACGGTGGTTTACATAGAAAATTCTATGAAATCAATAAAAAGCTACTAGAACTAATAAGTGAGTTTTGTGGATCACAACATCAATATGCAAAAATTGGTCATATTTCTATATACTAATAATGAATAGTCAGGCATTGAAATTTAAAAACCATACCCTTTGTAATCAATAATATCATTTCAATATTATGACATCATTTTCATATCAGCAATATGAAAAACCTCGGGATGAATTGGAAAGATGTACAAGATCAGCGTGAGGTGGAAGCGATGGGGGCACTGTTCTGCCCTTGAGCCCACCTGTGCCTGCACCATTCTTGTCTGTGGTCTCTGCTCCCCGCCCTGCCTGGCTTGGGTTTCTCTCTCTGCAGATACAATTTCAGCGTCTTTCCCAATCGCTGCTGTTTACTGGGGCCTCCAGGTACCTACTTCACTACTTCCACATATAGAGCAGGGAAAGTGGAGAAAGTGCTTGATACTTCCTAAGCACTGTATTTTATTCTTGACTTCCTCTCCTTTTCCTGGGACAGCATAGGGGAAAAACTCTCTTCCTAGGGCTTTTCTCTGCATTCAAAATCTTATGCACTTATGTTCGTCATGCTCTTAGGAAAGCCTGGACTCTGGGTACCACCTACGGCTCTTCTCCTTGGGTGCCTTCTCTGAGACTGCTTCTGGGTGTCATTATTTTGACGTCCAGATTGCGAAATTGCCAAGTTACTTGACAAGCACATAGTTAATATGTCAACGCAGTAGGGCAAAGCATTGTGAATGATTTTTTCCTAAGAGAATAACAAAAAGGAATGACAAAAATGTAGTGTGGTCAGATTTTACAATGCTAACATAATTGTATTTTAAATCTTTGGTTTCTCTCTCTCTCTTTTTTTTTTTAAATTGAAAAGTAATAAATACCCTGTTTTTGATTTTATGACCTTGTGACTGGGGATGATAGTGTTGCCTCTGCAAGGTATCATTGTGGGTGCAACAAAAGTTTGGGGTGACACTTACCATAAAAAAACTTCTCTGCACTCTCCTCCTTATCTGGTCGGTTGACGACTTCTGATGTTCAGGGTTGTACATGAGTATTTTGGGACAGGGAATGGAGGAGATCCACCCCTTCCCCATACATCATTCCCATCCTTGAAGATCTTACATCTATTTTTATTAGAAAAATAAAAATATAGTCACGAAACAGTTATGGACAAAGCATGATATTGATGAATGTAAAGTAATTACCAAAAAATGAGCACAAATAGAGAGAAAACATATGATCTTTTATGATTTAGCTGAGCAATGAAAGATAGACTGAATGATGACATGGTTGATTGGAAGGGAAGAGGAAGGTGTGAAAAAGATTCTTGCTTAGGTATAGATTTAAAATGAGCAGATTATTTATTTTGGATGAAAACTACCTTGCCAGAGAAGGACTCCTAGTCCAGAGGCCTTGAATTGTCTAGACTCTGCAGTAGCAATGTCCAATAGAACATTCTGCAGTGACAGAAATGTTCTGTGGCTGTGCTGTCCAATATGGTAGTCGCTACTGACATGTGGCTGTTGAGCTCCTGAAGTATAATAGTGCAACTGAGGATCTGAATTCTTAATTTTATTTAATTTTAAATAATTTAAATAGTCTCATGTTTCTAGAGGTCCCATGTATTGGATAGCACAGATCTAGAAGAATATGAGAGGGAGTCCTTGGACCCACCTCCTGAGGGCTGCGCATAAGTTAAACTCAGGGGACCTTCTGTGTCTCCTGTTCAAAGTCTGGTCTAGTCTGGATCCTAAATCTTTTATGCCATTTTTTTTCGGAGAAATGATATCATAAGCCTCTACTGTTGTCACTCTCAGGAGGACTCGGACGCCCAGCAGCACTGGCCTCCTATGAGAACAATACCAGCTAAGGTCTAGACTGTAAGCCGAGCTCATGAGGTCTAACTATCCCAGTGTAGGAACAGCTCGGCACCCACCACCCGGGCTCCTAATTCAGTTATTTTCTTATGAGGATGCAAGAGGCAAAGAAGGAATCAGTGGTATTATGGCCTCTTCTCTCAACCTTTGGACTCAAGACAGAGAATTTTCCCAGCTCCCATCCTCTCTCAGGGCAGTCATGGGTAATAGTAATTCCTGTTGGACAGTAGTTCACCTGCTGCTGAATTGTCACCAGATTGTTTGTTGTGAGAAAAACCAAAAGAATGGAACAGGTGTTAACCTAATCTCTGGACATTAAGAAAATGATTCAACAAATATGGCACTCTTGAGTCTTGCCAGATTTTTCTTTTGCTTCTATTGTCAAAAGTAGTGGCCTGCTCTTTACTTTTCCAAGTACCCTTGTCTGTAGAGGCTTACTTCTGGGTCGCTTTATTTCTTGGAAAACCACTGAATAACAACACTAGAAACTAAATCATTCTTGCAGTTAGCACCTGCTGAGAAGTACAAGGTTATAGCTACTTCTTTTACTCAAAATAGCATATTCAAAGCTAAACCTGTTTGACTATCCCATAATTCTCATTTTCCCTTTATTTGCTGGTGAGATAGTCATAATCACAATCTTCAGGAAGTCTGTAACTGGGCAGTGGTCAGAGGTGAAGCTGGAGGAAGGAAGCTAGGTGTCATTTTAATTCAAAAAGACCTTGCATGCTCGGCTGACTCTGTATGGTACAGGACAGGCCAACAACATGACACATTCCTGAGTAGGGTCATTGCTTTGTTTACCTATTATTGTGTCACACACTCAGTGACTTAAAACAACAGCGTATTGTTTTGTTTTTCATGGTTCTGGGGTTGATGGGACTCAGCTGGATGGGTCTCCTTTGGGGACTCTTCTGCGGATGTGGTCAGATAGCGCCTGACCAGGGTTGGCTGGCTTCATGTCCAACATGGTGCTCTCCCATGGTGGGAGTTGGTTCTGGCTGTCAGCTGGGGCTGTGGAATGGAGTGCCTCCACGTGACCTCCATGGGGTTTAGAATTTCTAAAAGTATGGCAGTCTCAGGATAGTAACACCTCTTACCTGAGAGTTTGGGGCACCAAGAGTGACTGTTTCAAAAATCCTAAGAAGAAGCTGAAAGGTTTTTGATGATCTGGCCTCCGAAGTCCCAAAGAGTCAATTCCACCTCATTCTATTGGTTGAAATTGGTTGAGTAAGGCAGCGAGACCATCCCAGATTCAAGGGGAGGGAAATTAGATTTCACTTCTTGATTAGAGAAGCGAAGAATTTGTGGCCATCTTTAATCTACTACAGTGATCCTATGAAAGGGAACCATTTAGAGAAAACAAATGTGACAGTGATGTTTGGAAAGGATTGAAGAATTGAAAGGCTGCAACATCAATCTGGATTTTGGAAGGTGCTTGTGGAAAAGAGAAAGTGACAAAACATAGAGACAAGTTAACAGAAACTTGCAGCGAACCAAAGATGGTGGGATGGTGCAGAAATACCAGGGAACGCGTTTCAGGCAGGCAGTACTTCCGTTATGTTTAAAGATGAGTTTAAGGAAGGCAGTGCTTTTGTTATGTGTCTTGCATATGACTGAGGACAAAGGCATCAACAAGCCATTCTGCATATGACTGAGGACAAAGGCATCAACAAGCAGTTCTCTGATGATGTGGGAAGCTGGTCAGGGCTGCCTTTTGGACGGTGATGGGTGGTTTGGTTATTGGTGCTTTGACTTTCATGTGTTGAACCAGTGATCGAATCAAGATCCGGCTAAGAATGAGGCCACCTGTCTGGTTCCGTTAGGGGCAGCTGTTCTTAGAAGCCGCCGAGTCTATGGGTCTCTGGAACTTGCTGTGCTGTTTCTGTGTTGTTAGCATGGGAAAAAAACCAGGTGCAAGAATCCCCTTGCACTCAGTTGCTTTCACTGAGCAAGATTAAAGCTGCAATTAGGACAAGAAGTTGGCAGGGCCGTGGGCCTCGTCCATCTTTTCGTCCTCCTCTTATAAAGGAAGTTAAGAAATAGTTTATCCCCCAAGGCAATTTTATTATATTCTCCACTTTCTCCTCCACTCCCATCTCTAGTTCACATGCAGCTTTCTGACTGGTAAAGGTCTTGCAAAATCAGAGGAATTTGAATGGGAAGACGATCAGAGAAATCCACGTATAAACTGCTTAGAGAAAGGGATGGTATTGGGCCAATTAAAACTGAGAAATGGCAGTGGTGGGAGGTACTAAGAGACACAGATTGAAAAAGTGGTTATTTGGAGGTCAGGGGGTGGAAAATGTGTGAAAGGAACGCAAAACGAGGCTGTAGAAGGAAGTCCATGTAGGACAGCGGTTTTTAAATCTCTCTCAGGGAACACTGTGGTTCTGTGAGCAGTTACTGGCAGTTCTATAAATAACAAAAAATAGGCGTAGCAAGAATCACAGAGGCCCTGTGTGCAAAGATGTAATTTTATTTTCCACAACGGAAGGCAACTTAGCCCATGGATCCTCATTTCCATTTCTAGCGCCAGAAAAGAGAAATCTTGCCAATTCAGAAGTGCTTAATCTCCACTGGTTCAAGACGCGGTCTCCTCTATTCAGAATCCTTCCCTTTCCCAAGCCCTTTTGTCCTTCTGGACAGTAACTGGGGTTCTTTGGGGGTGGTGGAAGTGGAGGGCATGGACTGCTCACTGCTTGTCCTGGTGTCTGGGGAGGGTTTCTGTCCATAGACCATCCCCTGGACTTAACGACCCCAGCTGGGATCACGCTTGCCCCGGCGTCGCCAGCTGCAAGGACCGCCCTCAGTGTTGGCCTTCTTACCCCTTAGCAGCCCCTTTGGAGGAACTGGGGACTTGGGACACTCTGGGAGTGTTGTGTCACCGTTTGTGAAACAGCCCGTCCTCAGGCTCCAGGCAGCTCTACTGTCATAGCGGCCCCTTGGCAGGGACCACTGTGGACACAGGGCTTCGCTCTGATGGTCCTAACGGACCATGACACCACTGATGATGTCCAGGGCTTTGTTTCTTGTGCGTTATTAGATACTTTTCTCAAAGAAGGTCCTGTGATTTGAACAGCTTGACAGGAGGGGCACACACTGAAAATCCTCAGGGGAGATGGTCTCTCTCTTTCTTTTTAAAGTAGAATCCACAATGGTCCAGCATGGAGTCCAGCTCGGGGCTTGATCTCATGACCCTGAGAGCAAGACCTGAGCTGAGATCAAGAGTCGGACACTTAACCGACTGAACCACCCAGGTGCCCCCAAATCCTCAGGGGAAATGGTCTCTCGAGAAAGGTGACCTGGGGGTGGCAGACAGCCAAGTCTTCCAAATGATAGGAGTCTCAGAGATGGGAGGGCAGTGAGGGGGACACACTCCAGACTCTGGATGTTATTTCTGTTTCTTATAAGTTTTTGTCAAATACATCGGGCATCACCTTCATGAAGGGATATGTCTCACACTGAAGTACACACTTGCATTCAGAGCATTTGTGTGGTGCTGAGACCGGAGTATACAGGGGTGACAATCTCAGGACAGGTGGACCTAGCGAATGAAACAAAGGGAAGAGGGAGTCGGGGAAAGCGGTCGGCATGGCTGAGTGAGGGAGGAGGTGAATTCAAGGTGCCAGATAGCACAGTGGTTAGAGGTGAGAAGGAGAGGTCTTCAAAACCCATCCTTATATTAGAGGGGTTTTGAGTGTCTTATCTGAGTCTAGAGGCCCATGTGTCTAGCAGGATGGCTGGGGTAGGGGTGGGTGGGAAGCATCAGAATATAAAGAAAAAAACAAGGAAAAGTACAATTTTAATTTCTATGTGATTGCACAGACCAATTTTACTTTCTACTTATAAATTGTTAAAAAACCTTCACTATATAATGGTGAGATATGTTTATATTCACCAAAAATGCTAGTTCTGCAGCACTGAGCCCAGCCCGCTTGTTTTAGCTTTCATTAACCGCTACTGGGACTTCCGGTGCAGGATTCACAGTAAGGCCATCACGGTGGGGCCCTGGGCTTAGAGGAACAGTTATCCCCAACCCTGGCTGTGTGTTGGAATCACCTGGGAGTTTTAATAACATTGACATTTGGGCCTCTCAGCCCGAGATTTTCATGGGAGTCATCTGGATGTTAGTGGTCCAGATCTCTGTCCTGGTGATCCCAAGCTTTCAAGAACCACACTCTAAAAGGAATACTAAAGAGATGGGGACATCTGATGACTTCTTACAATACCATGTTACTGGCCCCAGAGTTGAGCCTGTTCCTTGGAGAAAGAAGGAACCAGATATAAGCGCTGGAACCAGATAAAATTAAAAAAAAAAAAAAAGAGAGAGAGAAAGAGAAAGATTGTCACCACACCAGGCCACACGGCAGCATTAGAACTGATGAGTTATTGCTGCTGGTTTCTTTATCTGGGCCAGTGGACGCCAGGGTTATCTCAATTCTTGGTTTTCTGACAGAGATATCAAGGGATAGGTTAGGGAAACCAGCACTCGCCCAGCCTGGAAGGGATATAGGAAGGGAGTGTGTGAGTTCTGTTAGGAAGGAAGCCATCATCGTCTACTCGGTGACTGCTCAGAGGAAGACGGCTTATTAGGTCCTCAAACCAAATCTGGGTCCAGTGACTTGCTGGAGGCACAGAGTGGAAAGGGAAGAGCTGCTTCCAAGCCCCTGGCTGTTGGGCTTAGAGCCCAAGCCAGCCACTGCTGGTACCTCAGCCTCCTTCCCTCCACACACCAAGGTCCACACAGGACCCTGGCCATTCATTGCTTTTCTCTGAGTACCGGTTCTCATGTGCAAAATGAGTGGATGGGAGTAACTGGGTTTGAAGCTGAAAAGAATACCTGGTCTGGCCAAGAAGTCTGGTATCAAGACTGTCCCACCTGTAAGCTCCTTTTTCATCTGGGCACTAACAATAACAAACAGCAGGTGACTCCAGTGTTAACCAACCCCGTGCCTGGCGCTGGTTTACAGTATTAATTTATGTCATCTCCCCATGAGAGGGGTGCTGCTACGATCCCTTGCACAGAAGAAGAAACAGAGGTACCAAGAAGTTAGTGAGTCCTGCAAGTTCGCAAAGCCAGCGGGAGAGAGCCGGGGCCAGGCCTCCGGCTCCAGCGGCTGACCCACACTGTCTTGTCTCCTTGGCTGGCGAAGTGTGGGACCTGAAAGCCCAGTGGCGGGTGGCGAGCTCGGTTCGCCCAGCTCATACCCAGGGGCCCCGCAGTTGGGCGGCAGCCAGGTTGCGATGTCCAGGTGAGTCGTCCCAAGTCACTTCGGGTGGAACCACCGTCGCTGCCCCTCCGTCGTGCGGGGACCCCGGGTCCGGGGGGTCGCGCGGCTCAGGGCGGCAACCCGGCTCCTCGGTTCTCCGGGTAGGGCGCGGGGCACCCGGCCAGCTCGCTCCCTCCCGGGCCCGGCCCGCCCCGGCGTCTTCCG